>NC_092379.1:19219155-19377055 GCF_030028105.1 Mobula birostris
CGGACTGCGGACTACCGGACACGAAAGCTGAGCGCTGGCGCCTCCTTTCTCCCGCCGCTCGCGGTTGCGCTGTCGGAGGGATGCGCGCGCTCGACGCCTCGTCACGTGCGCTCACCCGTCAACCAATCGGAGCCTCATTTTCTCGCGCTCTCCTCCCGCGGACCGGAGCCTTTTCCGCGCGCGCGCGCTCGTCCCTCGCCAGTCGCGCGGGCACCGGGAGACTGATCAGCGCTCAAAGCCTCTGACAAGTGCGAGTCGGAGGAGGCCGTATGTCACCTTCTGTCCGTCCCTCCAGTCAGAGCTTTTACCGTATCTCGTGTCCACAACCCCACTCTCTCCCCGAATCACCTCCTGCCGGCTGCCCCGACCTCCAGTGAGAACCTCGACCAGCCCACACTCGGGCGCCGACCATTGAGAATCAAATTCGCTGCTCGAACAGCTCCCGACCCCCCTCTCATCACGTGACGGCCGATCCTCCAATCACAGCTTGTCATTCTTCCCGCCCGCGCTTCGGCTGTTGGGTTTTGAACGCAAAATCCCGCCCCAGGTCATAGAAAAGATCGGTCGGTGTTTGGTTGGTGCTGCAGGGTCTGCGCTGACAGGACAGGCAGTGTCAGTAGTTCTGATATCCACAGATTTTCCAGTTGATTTACCGAAACAAATGCAATAATTCCTCAATGTAGTTGAAAAAAATGTAATGGGTAGCTGTAAATACCCCCCAGGCCATTCCTCAGAGAATTTACATCCACTTCTGCGATACCAGAGACAAGAGGCGCATGTGGCAAGAAACTCAGAGGATTACAGACCACAAGGCTACCCTGTGCGTCAGAGACCAGGATGCTTCACTCGCTGAGAGGCTGAGTGTCTCCTACGCCTGGTTTGATGGGTAGAACAAAGTTCTGACGAGGAAGGCACCCGTCCTCCCTCGGGAGCAGACGCTGCGTCTGGCTGAAGCTGAGATGCGGAAAACCGTGACCAGAGTCAACCCACGCAAAGCTGCGGGGCCCGATAGTATACCAGGTCGGGTTCTGAAAGACTGAGCAGCCCAGCTAACAGTGTTACTGACGGATATATTCAACATCTCTCTGGAACAGCCAATTGTTCCCTCGACCTTTAAGGCGACAACAATCATTCTAGTGTCAATGAAGGCAACAATAACCTGCCTGAATGATTATTGTCCGATGGCATTAACGTCAACCATCATGAAATGCTTTGAGCAGCTGGTCATGGAGCAGATTAAAGCCTTTCTCCCAGCTACATTGGACCCTTTCCAGTTTGCTAAATGCTCAATCGATCCACTGATGATGCAATAGCCTGTGTTGTCCACTCTCTCCTGTCCCACCTGGAAAATGGGATATCATCTGTCAGACTTCTGTTCATAGACTTCAGTTCGGCATTCAATACCATCATACACCAGAAACTGGTGGGGAAACTGTTCTCGCTGGGTTTCCACAACCCAGGGGCGGCACTAAGGTAGTGCTAGCTGGGGCTATAGCCCCAGCAGAAATTGCATATAGCATCACCATAGCACCACCAAGAAATTAACTGCAGCTGCTTTGCTTTCTCTATAGTTTTGAATATAGCTTGTTTCTCCAGTTGATCTAGTGAAACAGCACCCCCAATTACCACAGCACCCACGCAGCAATAAAGTTATAAACTGTCAGATTCACTCTACACTTCTGCTTATTTGTTTGTTGTCAATGTCTCGCCGTTGCTGTCCTCAGATCTGTTAAGCTGCTCTAAGATCACTTAAGGTGGTAATGTCACTCACTCTCACTCACGCGAGAGATTGGTAGTATACATCCAGGCGCAGATCCGTGGTCTCGCGAGACTAACGGATGCCACACACACACATTGTGCTTTTACAAGCGAGCGTGGGCCTGACACGTGCATTATTTTGGCCGGTGTGAAAAATGGATCGATTTTTAGTCAGAAAACGACCTTATCCAGAGGAATCAGTGGTGTCTCAGAAAACGACCTTATCCAGAGGAATCAGTGGTGTCTCAGCCTGAGCATGTCTTAATTGAAAGTGACATGCAGAAAGAAATAAGTGGGGATGAGGGCAACAGCATTTCATCAAAGGAGTGTGAGGGTGAAGTAGAGGAACAAGAAATGGAGTGGGATTCGCAAGAGAACATGGATGAAGCTGCTCTTAGTGCGAGTGGGAATACTGTTAGCGATGTTAGCCAGCAGCCTGAGGAAGGACCCCTTTGGCCAGCATTGAAAAAGTACCCTTCGCAACAGTTTGGCAATCAGCAAAGGAGTTTTATTCGTGGCTGGTTTGACCTGTACTCCTGCCTGGAATATTCAATCAAAAGATGCTACATTCTGCTTCGCATGCAGGCATTTCCTCTGTGGAGGACATGGTTTCCATTCTGAGTCTACCTTCACTGTCACTGGTTACCGCAACTGGCGGAAAGCTACAACAGCTTTCAAAATCCACCATGTAAGTGTTGCTCATAAGTTTGCTATGGAGGCATGGGCCGAATTCAGATTGAGAAAATAAGACGGGTCAAGATTGGGAAATATGCTTGATAAAGGACTTGCAAAGATTGTCCAAGAAAATCGTGAGTATATGAGAGCAGTGGTTGAGTCTCTACGCTATACTGCGTGCCAAGGCATTGCCCAGTGAGGACACCGGGAGAATGATGGATCTGGCAATAGGGGAAACTTTGTTGAGTTGCTCAGTGTAATTGGGAAGTTTGATAAGACTGTAGCTAAAAAAATAGAGGACAATCCTGGAAATGCAAAAAACACCCATCACGATATCCAAAATGAAATTATGGGTATTATGGCAGATACGGTCAGACGTCAAATAAGTGCAGAAATCAAGGAGGCTGGGCATTTTACCATATGGTGGATGAAAGTAAAGACTTGAGTAAAAAGGAGCAAATATCAGTGCTGGTGCGGTATTTGAATAAGGAAACAATGCTTGAAGAATTCTTGCACTTCACTCCAGCAGAAGGGTTGGACGCAGAGTCGCTTCTTAAAAGCATTGACCAGACACTTGCCCAGTGTGTTATTGATAAGAACGCGCGTATAGGTCAGTGTTATGACGGGGCGGCAGTGATGTCCGGGTGCAATAACGGGGTACAAGAGAGATTCAGGAAAGAGGTCCCACAGGCATTATATATACACTGCCATGCTCACAGACTTAACCTTGTTTTAGTGGATGTTGTGAGCAATGTACAACAAGCAGGAAGGGTGAGTTTTTTGAAACTGTGCAGCTGCTTTACAACTTCTTTTCAAACTCTGTTGCCCACGATCTTTTCATGAAGAAACACAGAGAACTGGAATCAACTGCACAGCCCATGGAGTTGAAGAAATTGTCAGATACACACAGGGCATGGCAGTATACAGCTTTGTGGGCTATAAGGAAATCACTGCCTGCCATTCTAGCTACACTACAGGATATTATGGGTCAACCAAATGCACGGAGGAAAACGGAGGCCAGAGCTGTAAATGGACTGATTGACGAGCAGTTTGCTTTACTTCTTGCTCTGTTTGAGGATTTATTCCGAGTCACCAAGTTCATGTCAGGCCAGCTACAATCTCCCAGTTTGGAGCTTTCATCCGCTGTGGACTTGGCTCAGTCTGTTATCGATGCACTCACAGCAAAATGGGGAGAGGAATCATGGAGTGAAGTTCAGACAAGAGCTAGGGACCTGTGTGTCAAGGCAGGTATACAGAGCAGACCACATGAAAGGAGACAGGCCCAGCCACCCCGCCGCCTACATGATTTTGTTGTTGAGGCCCAAACTAAATGCACACCTGTCACATCCTCTGATGACCTTCGCAACCACTGTTTCTATCGGGTTATAGACAGACTTCTGACTGAAATGAAAAGACGGTTCTCAGTTGAGACTGGGAGTGTTCTCACTGGAGTTTCAGCATTGAGTCCCAAACACGAGTTCTTCCTTGACAAGAATTGTCTTTGGCCAATGGCCCAATACTGTGGAGTAACTGAAGTGAACCTGACTGCAGAGCTACATCAGGTTTGGTGTCTGCTGGAAGCAAAACAAAAGTAAGGACAGACGGTGAATGACACAGTGGAATTTCTAGCTCTAATTAGACCCTACTGCGATGCATTTATAGATTTATACAAACTAATCTGCATATCACTGACTCTGCCTGTTACATCTGCCTCACATGAACGGAGTTTCTCTTGCCTCAGACGCCTCAAAAACTACTTAAGGAATAGAAGCGGCGATGCTCGGAACAGCAACTTGGCCCTATTGGCCATAAACAGCCTGAGGACCAAAGCACTTGACATCCAGAAAATCATTGATGCTTTTGCCACCAATCACAACGGACGGATTATGCTTCTCTGAAAACATTAATGGTGAGTGCAGTTGATTTTTAAAAAATTTGGGCCAAGACTAATGCTGATTATTATTATTATTTTGTGGTGGATACCCCAAAGTCCTTATGTTTCCTGCAAATCCTAAAATATTACATTTACTGCTATTAAGCCTACTGGTTTTGCTTAAACTTCCAAGCGGTGATTCTGTTGATTTTTGTTTTAAATTCAGTAGCCAAATTAATTGAGGTATTGCATGGTCAGAGTACGATTTGTCCAACTCCTGATAAAGCCTTGCATCTGTTGTTTGCCTTATTTGACTTTAATAATGATGTATCTTTTGACATTGCTGTCTATGTAATGCAAATAGCAGTGGGTTCGTTTTGTGTTTTTCAGTTGAAAAGCATGCATTTGACGCCGATTGCGGGATTGGTGCGTGATTCACGTTGTCCACTGTTGCTCGGATGCTCTGCTTTTTTTTTGTTTATGCTCCATATAGCCCAGGTTGTCTCTGATGCTGTTGACACTGTAACAGTTCACTTCTATATTAGATCTATCAATTGCTGTTGCTTGTGAATCAACAGAGGCATTTATAGTAGGCACATAATGCTTGAAACTGACTTTTTAATGCCATACGTCTGGCCTTGCGAATACATATTACCATACAGTGCATCCCTCAGCACCATCACTGAATAATTCAGCCCCTCCGTAGCATCAGCAAGAAAAAATCTCTGGCGCTGCCACTGCCACAGTCCCTCAGCAAGTGGAAACTGGGCTTCTTAACAGTAAGGCCACAGTCAGTCCGTGTGGGCAGCAACATCTCTAGTTCCATTGTGCTGAGCACTGGCACTTCCCAAGGATGTGTGTTCATCCCACCGCTGGCGCAGGATCCAGCTCACCTGGGTCATCAAGTTTATGGATGATACAACAGTGGTTGGCCTCATCAAGAACGATGACAAGACCGAATATAGAGAGGAAGTGGAGCGGCTGGTGGATTGGTGTGAGAAGAACAACCTAAGCCTGAACGTGGAGAAGACATTGTGGACTTCAGGAAGGTGCAGACAAACCATCCCCCTCCCGAATACATGGCTGCTCCGTAGAGAGTGTTATGTGCACCAAGTTCCTGGAAGTTGACATCATGGATGACCTCACCTGGTCCCTTAATATCACTTCCCTGAGCAAGAATGCATAGCAGTGTCTCCAATTCCTAAGCAGATTGAAGCAACCAGGCTCCTCCACGTCTTAACTGATCTACAGGCGTACCATCGAGAGCGTCCTGACAAATTGCACCTGATATGGGAGTAGTCGAGCATCGGACAGGAATTCCCTACAAAAGACTCTGTGACAAAGGCTGAGAGGATCAAAGGGGTCTCCCGACCATCCATCGGGGGAATTTATCAGGATCTCTGCATACGCAGAGCCCTAAGTATTATTAATGATCCCACTCATCCATCCAGTATATTCCTTGACCTTCTACCATCAGGCAGGAGACGACGATGCATAAAAACAAGAACGGTCAGGATTTGTAAGAGCTTTCTCCCCCAGGCCATTCAGCTTCTGAGCTCCCTGTCGCATTGAATTCGAAGTGTCACTAGTTAATCTGTTCCAGTACAATATTTAATATTAATGCAATTTAGTTTGTTATTTATGTGTGATTCATCTGTAGATTTGATCCTTACCTTCATAAATCATCGCGTGTTATGTGCACTACTGTGATTTACACCCTGGTTCAGAGAAACGTTGTCCCATTTCAATATACATTATATGGTTATATACGATATATACATGTATATAGTTAAATGACAATAAACTTGATGCGACTTGATGAAGTGAAGTTGAGTCGCTGGAATGTGAGAACCCATGGAATCTCCAACAGCGAAAGATATGGGTGTCCCAATGTTGTTTTAGTCTCGAACACAGACATTGATGTTGCCACCCTAGTGAGGGGTTCAGGAGAAAGTCAGCTGAAGGAACAAGGTAACAGGTACACATTATGGAAGGGACATCTGGAAGGAAAACCTCTTCTACCTGGGTTTGGATTAGCTGTGAAAAATGAGATGTCTGTCCCAGTGGTGTCAATCATGTTGAAAGGCAGCGAATACAGAAACAACAGCATCTCGGGAACTCCAAGGAACTGCAAAGTGATACTGACTCAACAGAGACCTCTAGTGGCTTAAGTGATGATGGCAGTAATGAGGTAATTGGCCTGGCAGCCATGTCAGGACTTGCCCCAATAAAAACGAAGAGAGTGAAAGCACACAAGACTGATTGATGGTGAGTATGAAAGGAAACAGGAGGTCTGTCATTAACCAGCAGATCCAGAAAAAACTGATGAATGATCCAGGGAACTTCTTGGGCTAAACTTCAATAAATTAAGAGTATATACAAATTGTATCCATATGTGGGCATTTAAATTTTAGTTACTATGCTAACAACTTAGCAAATAAACAATTTGACATCATTTAGGAGAGGATAAGCAGAATTTACCAGCCAGTTGGGAAACAATTAAGGCGTGGTTGGAGGGACAAACCCCAAACCAGCTTGACTGGAAGACCATGAGACCATAAGACAAAGGAGCAGAAGTCGGCCATTCGGCCCATCAACTCTGCTCCGCCATTCTATCATGAGCTGATCCAATCGCCCATTTAGTCCCACTCCCCTGCCTTCTCATCATAACCTTTGATGCCCTGGCTACTCAGATACCTATCAATCTCTGCCTTAAATACACCCAATGACTTGACCTCCAGTGCCACCCGTGGCAACAAATTCCACAGATACACCACCCTTTGGCTGAAAAAATTTCTTCACTTCTCTGTTCTGAATGGGCGCCCTTCAATCTTTAAGTCATGCCCTCTCGTACTAGACTCCCCCACCATGGGAAACAACTTTGCCACATCCACTCTGTCCATGCCTTTTAACATTGGAAATGTTTCTATGAAGTCCCCCCTCATTCTTCTAAACTCCAAGGAGTACAGTCCAAGAGTGATCAAACGTTCCTCGTTTGTTGACCCTCTCATTCCCGGAATCATTCTAGTGAATATTCTCTGAACCCTCTCCTCAGCACATCCTTTCTTAAATATGGAGCCCAAAACTGCCCACAGTACTCCAAGTGAGGTCTTACCAGTGCCTTATAGAGCCTCAACATCACATCCCTGCTCCTATACTCTGTTCCTCTAGAAATGAATGCCAACATTGCATTCGCCTTCTTCACCACCGACTCAACCTGGAGGTTAACCTTAAGGGTATCCTGCATGAGTACTCCCAAGGCCCATTGCATCTCAGAACTTTGAATTCTCTCCCCATTTATGCCAAAGTGCATAACCATACACTTTCCAACATTATATTTCATTTGCTACTTCTTTGCCCATTCTCCCAATCTATCAAAGTCTCTCTGCAGACTCTATGTTTCCTCAGCACTACCGGCCCCTCCACCTGTCTTTGTATCATCAGCAAACTTAGCCACAAAGCCATCTATTCCATAATCCAAACCGTAAGAAGCGGCCCCAACCATGGAAACCATGCTGAGTATGGCCTATTTTGTCATGTGACCCCAAGTACCCTGAGATCTCATCTGCGATAATCAAATCCAACATCTTCCCGACCACTGAGGTCAAACTAACTGGCCTATAATTTCCATTCTTCTGCCTCTCTCCCTTCTTGAATAGTGCAGTGACATATGCGACATATGCAATTTTTCAGTCTTCCATTCCAGACTCTCGTGATTCTTGAAAGGTCATTGCTAATGCCACTACAAACTCTTCAGCCACCTTTTTCTGAAACCTGGGGTGTACACCATCTGGTCCTGGTGACTTATCTACCTTCAGACCTTTCAGTTTCTCAAGCATCTTCTCTCTAGTATTGATAGCTTCAAACACTTCATGACCCCGGATTCATGGAACTGCTAGTGTCTTCATCAGTGAAGATTGACGCAAAGTATTTGTTCAGTTCATCTGCTATTTCCTTATCTCCATTACTACCTTGCCAGCATCTTTTTCCAGCGGTTCAATATACACTCTTGCCTCTCTTTTACATTTTATGTATCTGATGAAACTTTTTATATCCTCTTTAATATTATTGGCTAGCTTACTTTTGTATTCATCTTAACCATCTTTCTGACATGTCTAGTTGCCCTCTATTGATTTGTAAAACCTTCCCAATCCTCGAACTTCTCACCAATTTTTGCTCAATTATATGCTCTCTCTTTGGCTTTTATTTTGGCTTTGACTTCACTTGTTCGCCATGGTTGCATCATCTTGCCTTTAGAATACTTCTTCCTCTTCGGGATGTATATATCCTGTGCCTTCTGAATTGCTCCCAGAAATTCCAGCTGTTGCTGCTCTGTCGTAATCCCTACCAGTGTTCTTTTCCAATCAATTCTGGCAATCAACTCCTCTATCATGCCACTGTAATTTCCTTTACTCCACTGTAATACTGATACATCTGACTTTACCTTCTCCTTCTCAAATTTCAGGTTGAATTTGATCATATTATGATCGTTTTCCCTAAAGGGTTCTTCTATCTTCAGCTCTCTGATCAATCCAGTTCATTGCACAACAGCCAGCCTGCCCTCAATGATATTGGACCTCCTCGGGTTCAGGTGTAACCTGTCCCTTTTGTAGAGGTCATACCTTCACCAGAAGAGATCCCAATGACCCATAAATCTGAACCCTTGCCCCCTGCATCAGTTCAGGACCTCCACAGAACCTCCTCACCTTGTCTACCCATGTCATTGATGCCAATATGTACCAAGATTGTAACTAGAGTCCTTGATGATGATGGTTTGGACTCAGATGCTGGGATATGCGAAGCAAAGTTCGAGACACGGTATCAAACTAGATCTGAGCACAGAACAAATGCTGGACGATATCACAAGTAGGGTTATGATTGAGCACCAAATCTCTGTTCAGCTGTTCCTTAAATACTCAATGCTTGGCACCCAAACCATGATTACCAATTAGCAGGACTATCTTGATCCCTGAAAGAGGCCAAGTCAGCTACTCGTACTCTGCAGAGTTAGATCATCTAAATCCCGGAAACTGGTGTGGATGGGAGCTTTTTATAATAGGAACCCCTGGCTGATTCCTCAATTCATGTGGGTACTTGCAGCTCGGAGAAGCGGGGATGATAATCATGGATGAGGGCCGGTTCTAAAATCAGGCACTCAGTAACTGGGTGGTGGCGGGGCTGATGGTGGTGGTGCTCAGGGGCTGATGCAGACAGGCTTTAATTTAAAGGTGTGGAAGGTGGGATTGATCTTTAGGGTCTCAGGGAGCTGCAAGGTATAAGCCACTGGGTTTACTTTCCTCAGGACTTTGAAGGTTCCCATGATCTTGGGTGGCACCCAGATTCCACCCCACCCAGAGATGCAAATCATGAGAGGACAGCCAGTCCCGGTGCTCAGGCTGTAAAGTGGGTCCTTATCTTATCTTTTGTTTCACCTTGGTTTCCACCCTCGGGGTAGAGGCCAGCAAAATTTCTCTTGCGCTATTCCATTTCTGTTTGCAGCATTGGATGAAATCTTCAGCTGCAGAGATCCCAACCTCGGCCTACTGTTCCAGAAAAAGAGGCGGAGGATAGCCAGACTGATATCCCATGTGCTGAATGCTGTAAGGTGTTCTGAGTGACCTCTGCCCACATCAATGGTCACAACACTCATCAGGTCTTTCCGAGGCCAGGCATCTTGGGTCAGTTCTTGTTTGGTCAGCTCGGTCTGACCATTGGATTGGAGTGAAACCCAGAGGAAAGGCTTACTGTTGCCCCTATCAGTTTACAGAATGCCCTCCAGAGATTTGATGTGAATTGTGGACCACGATCCAAGACAATGTCCACCGGGAATCTGTAGATCCTGAAGACTTGGTCCAGGACAATTTCATCCATCTCCACTGCAGATGGTAGCTTCTCCAAAGTAATGGACTTGCAGGCTTTCGAGAACCAATTGACAATTACGATGATGACTGACTTCCCCCTGGATGGTGGGAGACCCATGACAAGGTCCATGGAGATGTGTGTCCAGTGTCTTTCTGGAACAGGTAGTGGGTGGAGGAGCCCTTGATGTGTGGGTCTGCTCAATGAATATCCCCATTGGAGTACCTGGGACCAGACAGAATGTGGGACAAACAGCTGACCCAGAAGGTCATTCTCAGAAATTCCCCCCTGTGCTTTGGCCTATTGAACAAGAGTGTTGATTCCCCAATGAATTGGTTCTGCTACTCTGGCTTGTGGTAAAATGGTGGTAGGCTGCTCCTCTCGTTTGGTTCATCAAAATGACAGGACTGGGCATCTGGCTTCTGGTTCTTTGACTCTGGTCGATTGGTCAGGATGAATTCAAAGCAGTTAAAGAACAAACACCACCTGGCCTGCCTCGAATTCAACCTCTTGTCCTCCTGAATATAAGCCAGGTTTTTGTGGTCAGTCCAATTGATAAAAAGGTTCATGGTCCCCTTGAGCCAGTGACTCTATTCCTCCAAAGCTAACTTAACTGCAAGGAGCTCCTGATTCCCATTGTCATAGTTCCTCTCTGCCGGAGACAGCCACCCAGAGAAGAGTACACATGGTGCAGTTGACCATCCAAAGGTGATCGTTAAGACAAGATGGCACGCACTCCGATGTCTGAGGTGTCCACCTCCAAGATGACAGCAATGTCCGGGTTAGGAGACACCAAGGTGGAAGCTGTTGTGTGCCACTGTTTGAGCTCATCAAAACCAGCCTCTGCCTCAGCAGTCCTGACTTAAGGGTCTGTGGAATTTTTAATTAGTGACATCATCAGAGCTGCCACTGAGCTGAAGTTCCTGATGAACTTCCAGTAGAAGTTTGCAAACCCCAGGAATCTTTGGACATGTTTGATTCTAGATGGTGGTTGCCAGTCTCTGACAGCCTGAGTCTTGGTAGGGTCCATCTTGAGATTGCCATTGGAGATGATGAGCCCCAGAAATGAAACAGTCATCATGTGCAACTTGGATTCTCCAACTTGAAGACTCTTTAACATCCCTGACATGGACAAAATTCTCCTCCATGAACTTCGTGAAGATAAGGATATCATACGAGTAGACGACAGCATACTTATGTAGGGTATCATGGAGCATGTTGTTTATAAAGGCCTGGAAAATAGCTGGAGCATTCACAAGGCTGAAGGGCATAACCAGGTACTCGTAGTGCCCCATCAGTGTATTGAATGCAGTCCTCCACTCATCGCATCACTTATATGGACCAGACTGTATGTGATCCGTAGGTCTAGTTTAGAGAATACTCTTGTTCCTTGGAGCATCTCGAAAGCTATATTAATGAGTGGTAGGGCTTAACGAATTTTGGCCATTCGGAAATTTAATCCCCTATAATCAATGCACAGCTGCAGGGTCCTATCCTTCTTTTGTATGAAGAAACCTGCGCTGGGGGTTGAAGTGAGGTGGAGGGCAGAATGAAGCCTTTGGTAAGAGCCTCCTCAACATACTGTTCCATTATGCTTTGCTCTGGGCCCGAGAACGCATACAATCAACCCCACGGGGGACAAGTACCGGACAACAGATCTATCAGATAGTCGTATGGTCAGTGCACTGGAAGAGTTGAGGCCTTTTCCTTGCTTAAGACCTCCTTGAAGTTCTTGTAGACTGAAGGAGTTTCAACCTGTTTGTGTGTTCCTATCTCCTCCGGATCTTCCTTCGAGGATGACCGCTGAAGCTTATTTGGGGGCAGGAGTGATTCCGAAGACCTCAGAGTGCACTCTCTCAGCTCACAAAGCTCACTCATGGAAGTGGGGCAAATCAGAGTCCAAATCCTTGTCTGCATTCTCAGATGATGACAGCGAGGCATTATAGAGAGTTATTTCCCCCTGGAAATAGGCTTCAAGGTTCGGTGTAGAGGAGTCTTTTCCCTTCCTTGAGAACTGACAGCTGGATTCCTTAAGCTTGGCTAGCTTACTTTCGTATTCCATCTTCTGCTTCTCTTTTTAATTGCCTTCCGGTGGTTTTTAAAATCTTCCCATTCTAACTTCCCCCTGATTTTTGCTCTATTATATTAACTTCCTTCCACAGATATTGGGTTCAGAAGTCCATAGTTCCCAGCATTTTATTTTTAGCTTTAAGTTCCTCAGGGTCAATATCGCAAATGACCTGACTTGGTCCAACCAAGCAGAGTTCACTGCCAAGAAGGCCCACCAGTGCCTTTACTTCCTGAGAAAACTAAAGAAATTTGGCCTGGCCCCTAAAACCCTCACTAATTTTTATAGATGCACCATAGAAAGCATTCTTCTAGGGTGCATCACAACCTGGCATGGAAGTTGTCCTGTCCAAGACCGAAAGAAGCTGCGGAAGATCGTGAACATGGCGCAGCACATCACACAAACCAATCTTCCGTCCTTGGACTCACTTTACACCGCACGCTGTTGGAGCAGTGCTGCCAGAATAATCAAGGACACGACCCACCCAGCCAACACACTTTTTGTCCCTCTTCCCTCCGGGAGAAGGCTCAGGAGCTTGAAGACTCGTACGGCCAGATTTGGGAACAGCTTCTTTCCAACTGTGATAAGACTGCTGAATGGATCCTGACCCAGATCTGGACCGTACCCTCCAAATATCCAGACCTGCATTTCAGTTTTTTTGCACTACCTTACTTTCCATTGTTCTATTTTCTATTTATGATTTATAATTTAAATTTTTATATTTACTCATTTTTACTATTTTAAATACTTTTAATATTTAATATTTGTAATCCAGGGAACGGGAAGCACAGAATCAAATATCGCTGTGATGATTGTACATTCTAGTATCAATTGTTTGGCGACAATAAAGTATAAAGTATTTGCAGCCCTTCTTAAATTAAGGGGCAAAATTATCCGTACATATCACGTCTGTCCCAGAAAGCATGTGAAAGGTCCAGAGAACTGAATTCCTGCACCCTGTGCAAGGTTTCAGCAATGTACGATATGTTCAATTTTTAGCTCACCAGGACATAGCTCTGGGAATAATCCAAAGATTACCACTTAAATTATAGCCCTATAACTCCTGCCCTCAAACTTCTGCCCTGAAACTCGACCCCTGAAACTCCTGCCTTGAAACTCGACCCCTGAAACTTCTACCCTGAATCTCATGCCCTGAAACCCCTGTCATGAAACTCCTGCCCTGAAACTCGACCCGTGAAACATTTTAACTCTTTTCTAACTCCCTTTATTCACTCCGCAGCAGCACATCCATTTTTCTGCCTATTGTCATTTGAACCAATGTGTGCAACCACTTCTGTCTGCTCACCCTCCTCGCTGAGAATGTTCTGCAATCGCTCAGAGTCATCCTCATCTGAATTATACTCTATTTGTAATTCCTCAGCCCACCTACCCAGCTGATCAAGATCCTACTGTAATAGTTGCTAATCTTCTTCCCTCCCTACAATACCATCTATTTTAGTGTCACCTGTCATCTAATACTCGGGAACATGGGATTGATTCCCATCAATGAGAGGACTCCTTCATCCAGGTATCAGCAGTCATTTGGATAAATCCCCAGGATAAGATTCAAAGGAACAATTCTCAGTCCGTCTCTGTAGGAATACCCCCTAATTCTGTGTTGTGTGAAAATATAATTGGATCAGTTTTTGGAGACTCACACATTCACATAATGGAGGAGATTTCTCGTGCCAAAATACAGGTTGCAGAGCAAGAAGTGAAGTTCTTTGCCACGATATGGACATTTGTCCACTTGCCTGGCCTTAGAGATGGCAGAGACTCCTTCCTTTCCCCTTCTCTCCCTCTTACTCTGTGATCTCTCCCTCCTTGCCCTTCCTTGCTTAGCTCTCTCTCTACCTGTCCTTTCTCTCCTTCCAGCTTCCCTGTGCTCATTTTGGACTGTTAGAATTACAATTTGCTGTTTCATTTCTCCCCCCGCCCCACCCCAAAGTTCATGGAGTCAGAAGCTGGCTCTGACAAGCTGCCTGCACTTTGTGCAAACAGACTGTCGGAGCCATTAGCTGAGAGAGAGAGAGAGAGAGAGAGAGAGAGAGTAGCAGAGACACAAACAGGAAGCAGAAGGCAAAGCTGTTACTGTGAGCAATGGAGGATGTAAAATATACTGGAGGACTGGCAGCATGTGCTCATGGAGGGAAAGGAGAGGCCAGGCCTGTGTCAGGAATCGACACTTCTGGAAGGGAGCAGACTTCAGTGGCAAGGTAAGGTCCTCAGTTGTTGCACATCCTGGATTTGCAGATGGCTGAAATGTCAATGAAATTAATTCACTATTTTACTGTTTATTATTTAACATAGTTATGTTGTGATATTGTATTGAGTTGTTTCCATGGAAATTCCATTGATAATTGTTTCTAATTGTATAAAACTGCATGTGATAGAATTCCCCCAGATATGGCATTGGGAATGACTCTGTCAATAATTGTGTTGGTCAGTGCTGCTTACACATGCACTCCAGGTTATGGGCACAGGCGATCGCCTCCAATACGTGATTTTGGGTGCAGTCTTTAAAATCTGATCTGTATATATTTTCCCATATGACTGAACGTGGTGCATTCCCTGAGGTGTGGAGTTGGGAATCTGATTCTTGGATTCTTCCAAATAACGGATTTTAATTTTTTTTTCACACATGGGAATCACAACCTTTCCGAAGATCAATCACAATTGATTCAATTCAATTTACCACTATTTCTGGTCCTGTGAAGGGGTATTTTTCCCATTGTCTGGTCTTTCATAGTTTTCCCCAAAGTCTATTTCTAGGGCATATTCCTTCAATATCTGGTCCTGTGTTCCTTGGACTTACTCTGCTCAAATCAGCTGCTGGTGTCCGTTGTATTCTATTCTATTCTTGGTTTGCATTAATCTAGTACCTGTTTATGTTTTCTACTGGTGTGTTTTACCACAGTATCTGGTGTATTTTCCTGCATTGGAATATTTTCTCAAAATGATCTCTTGCTGACATCACCTTAAAACATTTACATGGTCGATATCCAGTTCTGTGTCACCTGTACTTGTACCAACACCTCCACACTCTCTGATGGGGGATGCTGCAGGATGCATAAAGTTTCCTTCAGCTAAACACTGGGAAGACCAAAAGGTTTGGTCCCCACAGTGATTTCTGTTCCAGGGCATTGATGCTGTTAAGTGCCTTTTCAGTGACCTGAGAACAAAAATTGAGAGTGAATTTGCTCACTTTACACCGCACACTGTCGGAGCAGTGCTGCCAGGATAATCAAGGACACGACCCACCCAGCCAACACACTTTTCGTCCCTCTTCCCTCCGGGAGAAGGCTCAGGAGCTTGAAGACTCGTACGGCCAGATTTGGGAACAACTGTGATAAGACTGCTGAACGGATCCTGACCCAGATCTGGCCGTACCCTCCAAATATCCGGACCTGCCTCTCGTTTTTTTTGCACGACCTTACTTTCCATTTTTCTATTTTCTATTTATGATTTATAATTTAAATTTTTAATATTTACTAATTTTTAATATTTTTAATATTTAAAATCCAGGGAGTGGTAAGTGCAGAATCAAATATCGCTGTGATGATTGTATGTTCTAGTACCAATTGTTTGGCGACGATAAAGTATAAAGTATAAGTAGTACAGAGGGACAGAGGTGCTGCCTTTCAGCTGAGACATTGAAGGGAGATTGTGTGTGCAATGGAGAAGCTCCTGTACCCACAGCTTTATGGGACGTGGAGTGTGGAGATTAGGATAATGTGTTGAAATTTGGGATTGGGACACTCATTGTGAAACATTCCATCAATATCTGGCTCTGGGATGCTCTGAGAAACTCTTCCAATGAGCCTCTGTGTTTTCCTGAATATCTTTCTCGGGGTGCAGCACCCCAGTATTCCCACTGTGGGAAATCCATTATGAACATGAGCAGTACGTGTTGGACTATACTCTTATAAAACAGGCTGGAAATCTCTCCGATATTTGTCCCGGGATGCATTACCCACTTGTTGTACTTGGAGGCAGGTGAAGTCACTGCAGTGATGAAGGAACTAAGGTGGGCTGAATGGCTTCCCTCAGTTTTATCAAATCCAGTCACTTAATTTTCTCATTTTCTTTGTTTTCAATTAATACAATTTCAAATCATGACATAAACTCCAATGGAAAATGGAAAGAAAAGCTATAGGCAATGTTTTCCACAACTTTTAATTTATAAAATTTGGCAGAGCAAGATACGAAATGCACCCTCCACCACACTCCCCATCCCCATGTCACCTTCAAGCTCCATAACAATCATACCCACTTCCTCACCTCCCTCTTCTCCTTCACTGACCACACCCCCATTCCCCTGTTCCCCATTCCCAAGCCTTAACCCTGCCTTCCTCTCCCCTCCTGTATACCCCCTCCAGTGTCACATATCCTGCCATTTTCCCAATGTATCATCCATTGCTGTCCCTCCGCCCACTGAACCGGCTCTGTGCCCCCATTTCCCATCTGTCATCCCCGGTACATTTAGAGGTTTATTTTCTGAAATGAGCAGTTGCAGTGCAGTAGCCTCGGATTACCGAGTGAATGAGATGGAGACTCCATTTCCAAACATCGCAGCCACACGGGGATCTCTTGACTGAATGTGGGGCGTGCGTCTGCTGGTCACTGCTGAACCTGAAATATAGACAGGAGAGTATGATATTGTGTGTGACAAGGTGCAGCACAGACATTAACCTGTGAGGACAGGTGAACTAAATAACAGACGGTCTGTCCTCATTCAAGGAGATGGAGCCCCATGAAGAGGTGTCTGTCAGTATTCTCCGAGGTCACTCCAAAACAAAAATCTGAGTATCAGTTCAGAACTTTAGGGTGATCCATAGTTTGGCTAATGTTTTAGGTCCTGAGTAAGACCATAAAATAAGATATAGGGGCAGAATTAGGCCATTTGGCCCATTAAGTCTGTTCCAGTATTTCATCGTGGCTGATCCAATTTCCCTCTCAGCCCCAATCATGTGCCTTTTCCCAGTATCCCTTCATGCCCTGACTAATCAAGAATCTTCCATCCTCTTCCTTAAATGTACCCAATGACTTGGGCACTACAGTTGCCTGTGGCAACAAAGTACACAGATTCTCCACTCTCTGGCTGAAGAAATCCCTGCTCATCTCTGTTCTAAATGGACGACCCTCTATTCTGAGGCTGTGTGCTCTGGTCTTAGACTCCCCCACCAGAGGAAACATAGGAAACATCCTCTCCATATCCATTCTATCGATGCCTTTTATCATTTGGTAGGTTTCAATGAGATCCCTACCTCATTCTTCTGAATTACAGTGAATACAGGCCCACAGCCACTAAACACTTCTCATATGATAAGCCTTTCAATCCCGGAAACATTTTTGTGAGCCTCCTTTGAAACTTCTTCAATATCAGCACATCCTTTCTCAGACAAGGTGCCCAGAACTGCTCACCATACTCCAAATGAGGCCTCACCAGTGCCTTGTAAATCCCCAACATTACCCAACATTTTATATTTTTGTGTCAGTCTTCATGGTGGAGTACACATCAAACATCCCAAAGAGAGATGTTATGGTGCAATAGGAGGTATAGACCTCAACACAATAGCTATCACTAATGAGGTAGTGCTGAGTAAACTTGTGGGCCTGAAGATCCCTGATGGAATGCATCCCAGGGTACTGAAAAATATGGCAGAAGTTATAGTAGAGGCTTTGGTGATGACTTACCAAAATTATGTGGACTCTGAGCAGGTCCCCACGGATTGGAAGATGGCAAATGTCATGCTACACTTCAAAAAAAGATGTAGGCAAAAGACAGCTAACTATAGGCCAGTTAGTTTAACATCTGTAGCTGGGAAAATGCTTAAAGCTATCATTAAAGAAGAAATAGTGAGGTTTCTTGAAAGAAGTGGATCCATCAGGCAGACACAGCATGGATTCAGCAAAGGCAGGTCCTGTTTGACAAATTTAATGGAGCTTTTTGAGGATATAACGAGTGCAGTGGATGGGGGGAACAGATGAAATTTATTTACTTGGATTTTCAGAAGTGCCACAAAACAGACTTATCCATAAGATAAGGATGCACAGAGTTGGGGGTGATGTATCAGCATGGATAGAGGATTGTTTAACTAATAGAAAGCAGAAAGTTGGGATACGTGGGTGTTACTCTGGTTGGCAGTCAGTGGTGAGCGGTGTGCCGCATGGGTCGGTGTTGGGCCTGCAACTGTTCACGATATACATTAACGATCTGGAAGAGGGGAGTGAATGTAGTGTATCTAATTTTGCTGATGATACTAAATTGACTGGAAAAACAAATTGTGCAGAAGATACGGAGAGTCTGCAGAGAGATATAGATAGATTCAGTGAGTGGGCAAAGGTCCAGCAGATGGAATTCAATGTTGGTAAATATGAGCTCATTCACTGTGCAGGGGGACTTGGGAGTGCTTGTGTGTGAATCACAAAAGATTAGTTTGCAGGTGCAGCAGGCTATCACAAAGGCAAATGGAATGTTGGCCTACATTGCTTGAGGGATTAAATTTGAGAGCAGAGAGGTTATGCTGCAACTGTACAGGGTACTGGTGAGACTGCACCTGGAGTTTAGTTATGGTCTCCTTACTTGAAGGAGGATATGCTGACTTTGAAGGTGGTGCAGTGAAGGTTCACCAGGTTGATTCCAGAGATAAGGGGGTTAGACTATGTGGAGAGATTGAATCGCCAGAGACTGTACTCATTGGAATTCAGAAGACTGAGAGGAGATCTTATATAAATTTATAACATTATGAGAGGGATAGATAAGATAGAGGCAGGAAAGTTGTTTCTGCTGGTAGGTGAGACTAGAACAAGGGGATATGGCCTCAAGATTCGGGGAAGTAGATATAAGATGGAGATGAGGAGGAACTGCTTTTCCCAGAGAGTGGTGAATCTGTGGAATTCTCTGCCTGATGAAGCAATGGAGGCTACCTCAGTAAATATATTTAAGACAAGGTTGGATCAATTTTTTGATTGAATTTTTTGAGGATGTGTCTAAACGTATTAATGAAGGTAGAGCAGTGGATGTCGTGTATATGGATTTCAGCAAGGGGTTTGGTAAGTTACCCCATGCAAGGCTTATTGAGAAAGTAAGGAGGAATGGGATCCAAGGGGACATTGCTCTGTGGATCCAGAACTGGCTTGCCAACAGAAGGCAAAGTATGGTTGTAGACGGGTCATATTTTGCATGGAGGTTGGTGACCAGTGGTATGCCTCAGGGATCTGTTCTGGGACCCCTACTCTTCATGATTTTTATAAATGACCTGGAAGAGGAAGTGGAGGGATGGGTTAGTAAATTTGCTGATGATACAAAAGTTGGGGGTGTTATGGATAGTTTGGAGGGCTGTCGGAGGTTACAGTGGGACATAGGTAGGATGCAAAACTGGGCTGAGAAGTGGCAGATGGAGTTCAACCCAGGTAAGTGTGAAGTGGTTCATTTTGATAGGTCAAATATAATGGCAGAATATAGTATTAATGGTAAGACTCTCAGCAGTGTGGAGGATCAGAGAGATTTTGGGGTCCGAGTCCATAGGACACTCAAAGCTGCTACACAGTTTAACTCTGTGGTTAAGAAGGCATATGGTGCATTGGCCTTCATCAATCATGGGATTGAATTTAGGAGTTGAGAGCTAATGTTGCAGCTATATGGGACCCTGGTCAGACCCCACTTGGAGCACTGTGCTCAGTTCTGGTTGCCTCACTACAGGAAGGATATGGAAACCATAGAAAGGGTGCAGAGGAGATTTACAAGGATGTTGCCTGGATTGGGGAGCATGCCTTATGAGAATAGGTTGAGTGAACTCGGCCTTTCTTCCTTGGAGCAACAGAGGACGAGAGGTGTCCTGTTAGAGGTGTATAAGATGATGAGAGGCATTGATCATGTGGATAGTCAGAGGCTTTTTCCCCAGGCTGAAATGGCTAGCACAAGAGGGCACAGTTTTAAGGTGCTTGGAAGTAGGTACAGAGGAAATGTCAGGGGTAAGTTTTTTATGCAGAGAGTTGTGAGTACGTGGAATGGGCTGCCTGTGACAGTGGTGGAGGCAGATACAATAGGGTCTTTTAAGAGACTCCTGCATAGGTACCTGGAGCTTAGAAAAATAGAGGGCTATGAGTAACCCTTGGTAATTTCTAAGGTAAGGACATGACCAGCACAGCTTTGTGGACTGAAGGGACTGTATTGTGCTGTAGGTTTTCTATGTTTCTATTTTTGCATAGATGGGATATTAAGGGTTTTAGGGAAAAGGCAGGTAGGTGGAGATGAGTCCATGTCCAGATCAACCATGATCTTATTGAATGGCGGAGCAGGCTTGACGGGCCTGATGGCCAACTCCTGCTCCTACTTCTTATGTTCTTATGTCCTCTCGAGATGAAGGCAAACTTCGCATTTGCCTTCCTTACCACCACTTCAACCTGCAAATGTACCTTAATGGAATCCTGCAGAAGCACTCCCAAGTTCCTTTGCATCTCAGATTTTTGAATTTTCTTTCCATTTAGAAAATAGTCTACACTTTTATTTCTCCTACCAAAGTGCATTACCATACAATTCTCAACACTTAGTTCTATCTGCCACTTCTTTGCCTATTCTCCAAATCTGTCTGTAGCCTCTCTGACTCCAACTCTACCAGCCCCTCCACCAATTTTTGTATCATCCACAAAGTTGGGCATAAAAGCCATCACTTCCTTTATCCAAATCATTGACATCTTACGGGAAAAGAAACAATTGCAACACAGACCTTACTGGAACACCACTATTCACCGGCAGCCAACCAATGAAAACTCCCTTTGTTCCTTCTCTTTGCCTCCTGCCAATCAGCCAATGGTCTATCCATGCTTGGAGCTTTTGCTGTAATAACCATGGGCTCTTAGGTAACACACAACAATACTGGAGAAGCTCAGCGGGCCAGGCAACATCTATGGAAAAGAGTAAATAGTAAACTTTTTGGGCTGAGACCCATCATCAGACTGATGAAGTGTCTTGGCCCCAAATATTGTTTGTTTACTCTTTTTCATAGATGCTGCCTGGCATCATCCTGCCTTTAGAATACTTCCTCTTTGGGATGTATCTGTCTTGTGCCTTCTATATTGTTCCCAAAAACTCCAGTCATTGCTGCTCTGCTGTCAGCCCTCTGAATGTCCCCTTTTCTCAAGAATCTTCTCCATAGTAATAGTATCTTCACACATTTCATGACCTCTGACACCTGGAGCTTGTACCAAACTGCTGGTGTCTTCCTCAGGGAAGACTGATGGAAAATATTCATTCAGTTCATCCGCCATTTCCTTGTCCCCCATTTCTACCTTCCCAGCATCGTTTTCCGGTGGTCCGATATCTACTCTCTCCTCTCTTTTACACTTCATGTTTCAGAAACACTTCTGATGTCCTCTTGGCAAGCTTACTTTTGTATTCCATCTTAATCTTCTTACTAACTTTTTTAGTTACCCTCTGTTGGTTTTTAAAAGCTTCCCAATCCCAATTTCAGGCTGAATTTGATCATATTGTGATCACTTACTCCGAAGGATTATTTTACCTTAAGCTCTCTAAGTAATTCCAGTTCATTGTACAACACCCAATCTAGAATAGCCAATCTGCCTGCAAGCCTATTGGACCTCCTCAGGTTCATGCGTAACTTGTCCCTTTTGTACAGGTTATACCTTCTCCAGAAGAGATCCAATGATCCATATATCTCAGCCTCTGCCCCCTGCACCAGTTCCTCAGCCAGGCATTCACCATCCAAATCATCTGATTCTGACCTTCATTGCCATGTGGCAAAGTCGGAAATCTAGAGATTACTACCCTGGAGGTCCTATTTCTCAGTTTCTACCTTGAATCCTAAAATCATTTCACCTTGTCATTGGTGCCAATATGTACCAAGACTGTGATGATAGTGATGATAGTCATGGATGAGGGCTGGATCTGAGATATATCTTTCAGGCACATAGCACCTTGCCTAGGTCCGAATCCTTCCCAGCCCATGAGATATTGCCGAGCACCCTGAACAGTATGCGAGTCCAAATATCTTTTACCATGAAGACCTGTTCCCCCTTCAATAAACCTGGGTGGCGGCAGGGCTGATGATGCTGGGGATAAGGGGTTGATGCAGACAGGTTTTAATTTACAGATGTTAGGGTGGGATTGACCTTTAGGGTCTTGGGGAGCTGCAAGGTATAAGGCACTGGATTTAGTTTCCTCAGGACTTCGATGGGTCCAGCAAACTTTCTAGATTTCACCCAGGGACGCAAATCATGAGTGGACAGCCAAACCTGTTGCCCAGGCTGTAAAGTGGGACCCCGTCTCCTTCTTCAGTTTACCTTGGTCTCCGCCCTCTGAGTAGAGGCCAGAAAAAATTTTCTTGCCCTAATCCATTTCTGCTTGCAGCATTGGCTGAAATCTTCGGCCAAAGGGACCTCAACCCTGTCCTCCTGTTCTGGAAAGAGAGGCGGAGGATAACGAAACTGGCACTCAAACTATGTGCCAAATGCTGTAAGGTGTTGTGGAACTCTGCCCACATCAAATAATCACACCACTCATCAGGTCTTTCTGAGACCAGGAATCTTAGGATACGTTCTAAATCTTGACTGGTCCACTCTGTCTAACCTTTGGCCCAGAGGAAAGGCTTGCTGTTGCCCCTATCAGTTTAAAGAATGCCCAGCAGAAAAGTGGGGTGTATTGTGGACCACAATCCTTGACAATGTCCACCAGGAATCTGTGGATCCTGAAGACCAGGACCAGGACAATTTGGGCCTTCTCAGCTGCAGATGGTAGCTTTTCCAAGGCAATGGACTTGCAGGCTTTTGAAAACCAATCGGCAATTACCATGATGACCAACTTCCCCTCAGATGGCAGGAGGCTCGCGACAAGGTCCAGGGGGATGTGTGCCCAAGACCTTTCTGGAAAAGGTAGAGGGTGGAGGAGCTCTTGAGGTTGGGTATGCGCCTTCTGGTTCTGGGCACAAACCTCAATTGCTTACTGTACTGCCAAACCTCTTTCATCATTCTGGGCCACCAATACCTCCTCTTGATAAACATGAGAGTCCTGCCAATCCCCGGCAGTGTGGTCATTCTTGACGAATGTCCCTACTGGATTACCTGGGACCAGAAGGAACTTGGGACAAACAGCTGACCCGGAGGGCCATTCTTAGAAATCCCCCCTTGTGCTTGGGCCTTGTGAACAAAAGCACTGATTCCCCGACATATTTCCACGACCACCCTTGCTTGGGGCAAAACGGTGTTCGGCTGCTCCTCTTGTTCCAACTCATCAAACTCATGGGACAGGGCATCTGGCTTCGGGTTCTTTGACCTCGGTCGATTGGTCGGGATGAATTCAAAGTGGTTAAAGAACAAAGACCACCTGGCCTGCCTGGAATTCAGCCTCTTGGCCTCCTGAATATAAGCCAGGTTCTTGTGGTCAGTCCAAATGATAAAAGGGTTCCTGGCTCTCTCGAAGCAGTGATGCCATTACTCCAAAACTAACTTAACTGGAAGGAGCTCCTGATTTCTGTTGTCATAGTTCCTCTCTGCCGGGGTAGCCGCCTAGGGAAGAATGCACATGGGTGCAGTTTACTGTTCGAAGGTGAGTGTTGAGACAAGATGGCACCCACTCCAATGTCTGAGGCGTTCACCTCCATGATGAAGGGTAAGGCCGGCTTAGGAGAAAACAAGATGGGAGCTGTTGTGAACTGATGTTTGAGCTCAACAAAAGCAGCCTCTGCATCAGTAGTCAGACGAAAGTGTCCATGGAATTCTTCATTAGTGACATCAGTGGAGCTGCCACTGAGCTGAAGTTTGCAAACCCCAGGAATCGTTGGACTTGATTGATGCTAGGTGATGGTGGCCAGTCTCTGCCTGGGTCTTGATAGAGTCCATCTTGAGATTGCCATTGGAGGTGACAAACCCCAAAAATGAAACAGTCGTCACGTGGAACTCAGACTTCTCCAACCTGACACAAAGTTCATGCTCTAGAAGACTCTTGAAAATGTCCTTGACATAAACAACGCTCTCCTCCATGGCTCTGAGAAGATTTAGATATCATCCAAGTCGACAAAGGCCTACTTATGGAGAGTATCTTGGAGCCTGCCATTTATAATGGCCTGGAAAATGGCTGGAGCATTCACAAGGCTGAAGGGCAGAACCAGATACTCGTCATGCCCCATCAGTGTATTGAATGCAGCCTGTCACTCATTGCCTTCCTCTACATGGAGCAGATCGTATGCATCTGTTGGTCTAGTTTTGTGAACATGCTCGCTCCTTGGAGCATCTTAAAGGCCATATTCATGAATGGTAGGGGGTAGTGATTTTTGGCTATCATGTGGTTTAATCAATGCATAGTTGCAGGCTCCCATCCTTCTTTTGTAAGAAGAAGAAACCTGCCCAGGCAGATAAGGTAGAGGGCTGAATGAAGCCCGTGGCAACAGCCTCCATAACATAGTCTTCCATTACACTTCTCTCTGGGCCTGACAGCACATACAATTGACCCTGCGTGGGACAAGTACTGTGCAGCAGGTCTATCGCACAGTCGTAGGGTCAGTGCAGGGGAAAACTGGAGGCCTTTCTCTGCCAAAGACCAGGTCCTTGTAGAATGAAAGGATCTCGACCTTTTTGGGTGTTACTATCTCCTCCCGACCTTCCTGCAAGAACAACTCCTCAGGCTTCTTAGGTAGCAGGGTAATTCAACCGACCTCAGAGTTCGCTCCCTCGGTTCACAAAGCTCCTTCATGGAAATGAGCCAAATCAGAGTCCAAATCCCCGCCTGAATCCTCAGGCGACGTCAGTGAGGCATTACAGAGGGTTCTTTCCCTCGTGGAAATAGGTTTCATGGTTCAGTGTAAAGCCGTCTTTTCCCTTCCTTGAGACCTAGTGGTGGCTGGATTCCTTAAGATTGTCTGTGAGCTCCACTGACTGTTTGGGATCTCTTTGGTCCTCTCCTGAACTAGAGATTCCCTCTCTCTAGTTCCTGTGTGATCCCGACTAGAGAGTGTCAGGACTCACTCAGTCCTATTGGCTGGAACCGGCTTGTCCATCCTTGAGGGCAGGACTAGGTGTCCAGAAGGTCTGAGGCTGCCCCATTACTGGTCGTTGGTCACAGGAGAGTCTGGGACTTGGAACACCATGCCACAAACAAACTATCTTACAATGACTGGACCAAGCAATGATTCTCTCTCCCTCCAGTTCATGGATGGGTTATTCTGGGACAGCCAAGATAACCGAGAATCAGGGGTATGAGTGGAGAGTCCATAATGTCTTCCACAAGAAGGGCCAGAGTTACTTCTACTTCCTGAGGAGAGTGAGATCCTTTGGAGGATGCAGGCCTTTCCTTCACATGTTCTACCAGTCTGTTGTTGCCAGCACAGTCTTCTGTGGGGTGGTGTTCTGGGGCAATGACATCAACACGGGTGATGATAACAGGCTAAATAAACTGATTGGGAAGGCTGGCTCTGTTATAGGAGTCAAACTGGATATACTGGAGTTTGTGGTCGAACGAAGGACCATACAGAGAATCCTGGCAATTCTGGACAATGTTTCTCACCCTCTGCATGCCACCTTGGCTGAACAGAGGAGCACTTTTAGTGATAGACTGAGACAAGTGTGCTGCTGTAAACAGAGCTACATGTGGTCATTCTTACCCTTCACCGTTGGGCTCTATAAAGAGTCAGCCTATTGCCAGGGAAGTGATGACCCCCTCCTGTTAGACTGTTGGAGGTAACTCATTTTTTATTCTTTCTATTTCTAGTATTTATATCTGTGCACTTGTAATGCTAATGTGACACTGTAATTTCCTTTGGGATCAATAAAGTATCTATGTATTTATCCTCATCTGCAAATCCACAGTCTGTTGCTGGATACATCTAGAACCTAGAGGGCAACCGTCCAAGATGGTTGCGGACATGGGTTGACTCAACTCTTGGAATAGTATGTCGAAACAATGGGCTGTTGTTAAATCCAGAAAATTACCTGCTGCCCCATAGAACACAAAAGCCCTCACCTGCCTTAAGTTGTTACCCTGGAAAACTCTGCCTTCAGCACGAACCCAGAATCAATGGGAAGGGAGCAGTGACTGCTGCCATCACAGTCCTCCCGATACTGGACGGTCTTAGCCTGGAACATTGGGCCCGCTGGTGACATATTTCCCTGCAGTTAAACCAGCGATCTTGATTCCAATGCTGGATCTCTCATCGACAGAGAGAAGCACAGTCGACCTGTGTGAGTTCAACTGGATCTTGAGCAGGCGACTGGCTGATTATGGTCCGAGGTTGGGAGTGGAACTGCGGTGTGTCGGGACCAGCTCTCTTCACTTTCCTGAAGTGGTCCCACTTTCGCTCTCCAAGACGATTATCGAGATGGGTGGACTGGTCAATCAGACCCTCTGAGTTCTTTGCTGGCTCTCCTAAGGCAAGCGAATCCTTCAATTTATTTTGGAATCCATGGTGTTATAGCATGGCCAAAACCTTCCAGTTCCAACGACTGTCCTGAGCCAAAGTCCAAAATTCAGTTGTATAGTCAGCCGCAGACTATACCACCTGTTGAATCTTCATCGGGCGGTCCGAGGCTTGCTGGCTCTGGTGAAGTAATTAAGCACCTTCCTCATGGCTGCCATGAATTACTTTGAATCCGAGCAGATTTCTGACCAATGTTCCCAGTGCGCAGTAGCCCAGGCCGGGGTCTTCCAGTCAGGAGAGAGATAATGAAGGCCACTTCTCCGTGCTCTGAAGGGAACGGGGATGGCTGTAGTTTAAATACTCATGAGTATTGTGTGAGGAAGCCGTGGCAAGAACCTGGGTACTATCGAATCTCTCCGAGGTTGGAAGAACCGACTGGCTCTCCTGAGTAACCTTGGCTTCCTACTTGTGAAAGTTGATGAACGGCTACCTGGAGGTTATGAATCTCCAGGACTTGTCTGGAAATCCTTTCAGTGTGGCTGACCAGAGTGGACGAAAGATTCTGATATCCCACTGGGTACATGTTGGCTTAATCGTACTGTGATGAGAGTCCTTGATGAGGACGGTTTGGACCCAGTTGCTGTGGTATGTGTAGCAAGGTTCAAGACACGGTATCAAACTAGATCTGAGCACGAAACAAACACTAGATGATATCACGAGTCAGTTTACGATTGAGCACTGAAGCTCCAACCCGTTGTTCCTTACAAACAAGAGAAAATCTGCAGATGCTGGAAATCCAAGCAACAGGCACAAAATTCTGGAGGAACTCAGCAGACCCCTCATCGTGATGAAGGGTCCTGACCTGAAACATTGACTATACTCCTTTCCATAGATGCTGCTTGGCCTGCTGAGTTCCTCCAGAATTTTGTGTGTGTTGCTTGATGATATCACAAATAGGCTTACGATTGAACACCAAACATCTGTTCAGCTGCTCATTATATCGTCAATCCTTGTCACCAAAACCAGGATTACCAATTAGTGGGACTATCCTGAACCTGAGCCAGCTATCCATTCTCCAGAGTGTTAGCACATTTAAATCCCAGAAGCTGGTGAGCTTGGGAGTGTCTCATAACAAAAACTTCTGGCTACGCACACTCACCCTTGAGAATGCCATGTTCATAATCTGAGACATCCCTGATCCTGGCAGCAAGGATGCAACATACCATCTGTGTGTCTCTATCGCACCCGTAGAAACTCATCTCTGTTCCTCTGACCAAGGAATCTCCTATCATAACTGCAGCCCTTTTCACCTCTCTGCTCTTCTGAGCCACATCACCAGACTCAATGCCAGAGGCCTGGTCACTTTGGCTCTCCCCCAGTAGGTCGTCCCCCTCAATACTATCTAAAGGTATACTTACTATTGAGGGGAACAGCCACAGGTGTTCTCTGCACTGGCTGTACATTTCCCCTCCTTCTCCTGACAGTCACCCAGTTACATGTCTCCTGCAATTTTCAGGTAATTACCTCCGTGTAGCTCCTGTCTGTCACCTCCTCATTCTCCTGTATGAGTCGAATGTCATTGAGCTGCAGCTCCAGTTCCTTAATACATTCTCTCAGTTGCTGCAACTTGGTGCACTTGGTGCAGGTGTGTTCACCTGGGAGACTGGAGTCTCCCAGACTTCCCACATCCCACACAGGCTGCAAAACCCTGTCCTTGGAGCCATTCTTACTAAACTACCATGCCCTAATCGATGAGGAATGAAAAAATGAGAATGGAAAGAGAGAAACTGTATGATCTTATGGAAGCTGGAGCAGGGACGAAATGGAGGAAATTCATGAGATATAATCTCCCACACACACAGCCTTGCTGATTAATCCTAACCTACCCCATTTTTTTGAAATTTCTCTTAATCCTCAGAACTCCTCCATTAAAACCATAAGGTATAGCCGTCGAATTATGCCATTTTAGCCCATCGAGTCTGCTTCACCTTTTCATCTTGGTTAATCCATTTTCCCTCCCAGCCCCAATCTCCTGCCTTCTCCCCATATCCCTTCAGGCCCTGACTAACCAAGATTCTATCAACCTTTGCCTTGAATATACCAAAAGACTTCGCCTCCGCAGCCACCTGTGGCAGTGAATTCCACACATTCACCACTCTCTGCTGATAGAAATTCGTCCTCATCTCCATTCTAAAAGGGTACCCTTCTATTCAGAGGCTGTATCCTCTGGTCTTAGTCTCTGCCACCATAGGAAACATCCTCTCCACATCCACTCCATCGAGTCTTTTCAACAATCGTCCTGTTTCAATGAGGTCACCTCTCATTCTTCTCAATTCCACTGGCCACAGGACTGAAGCCATCCATGGTCAACGACAAGCCTTTCAATCCCGGAATAATTTTCATGAATCTTCTTTGACCCTCTCCAATATCACCACGACTGTTCTTAGATAGGGGGCCTAAAATTGCTGACAATACCCCAAATTGGCCTCACCAGTGCTTTCTGAAGTCTCAACATTACATCTTTGCTTTTATAAGACCATAAGACATGGGAGCAGAATTAGGCCATTTGGTCCATTGAGTCTCCTCCGCCATTCAATCATGGCTGATCATTTTTTCCCTCCTGCCCAACACTAGTTCCCAGCCTTCTCCCTGTAACCTTCGATGCCATGGACAAGCAAAAACCTATCAATCTCTCTCTTAAATAGACCCAACAACCTGGCTTCCACAGGTGCATGTGGCAACAAATTCCACAAATTCACCACCCTTTGGTGAAAGAAATTTCTCTGCATCACTGTTTAGAAAGGGCGCCCCTCTATCCTGAGGCTGTGCCCTCTTGTCCTGGACTCTCCCACCATGGGAAACATCCTTTCCACATCTACTCTGTCTAGGCCTTTCAACATTCAAAAGGTTTTAATGAGATTCCCCCTCATCCTTCTGAACTCCAGTGACTACAGACCCAGAGCCATCAAATGTTCCTCGTATGATAACCCTTTCATTCCTGGAATCATCCTTGTGAACCTCCTCTGGACCCTCTCCAATGCCAGCACATCTTTTCTAAGATGAGGGGCCCAAAACTGTTCACACTACTCAAGGTGAGGCCTCACCAGTGCCTTATAAAGCCTCAGCATCACACACTGGCTCTTGTATCCGAGACATCTTGAAATGAATGCTAACATGGCATTTGCCTTCCTCACCATCATCTCAACCTGCATGTTAACCATCAGGGTGTTCTGCACAAAGACTCCCAAGTCCCTCTGCATCTAGTTTCCTGGATTTTCTCCCCATTGTGAAAATATTCCACACATTTATTTCTACTACCGAAGTGCATGACCATGCATTTCCAACATTGTATTTCATTTGCCACTTCCTTGCCCATTCTCCTAATCTGTCCAAGTCCAGCATCCCACCTGTTTCCTCAACACTACCTGCCCCTCCACCAAGCTTCATATCATTTGTAAACTTGGCAACAAATCCATCTATTCTATCATCTAAATCATTTATATACAGCATAAAAAGGAGTGTTCCCAACACGGACCCCTGCGGAACACCACTAGTCACTGGCAGCTAACCAGAAAAGGATCCGTTTCTTCCCACTCGCTGCCTCCCTATCTATCAGCCAATGCTCTAACCATGTTTGTAACTCTCCTGAAATACTATGGGCTCTTAACTTGGTAAGCAGCTTCATATGCGGCACCTTATCAAACTCCTTCTGAACGTCCAAATATACAACATTCATTGCATCATCCCCTTTATCTCTCCTACTCATAATCTGCTCAAAGAATTCCAACAGGTTTGTTGAGCAGGATCTTCCTGGAATGAAACCATGCTGACTTTGTACTATTTTGTCTGTGTCGCCAAGTACTCCATCACCTCATCCTTAACAATTGACTCTAACATCTTCCCAACCACTGAGGGATATAATTTCCTTTCTGTTGCCTTCCTGCTTTCTTAAAGAGTGGAGTGACATTTGCAGTTTTCCAGTCCTCTTGCACCATGCCAGAGTCCAATGATTTCTGAAAGATTATTTCTAATGCCACCACAATCTCTAACGCTACCTCTTTCAGAACCTTAGGATGCAGTTCATCTGGTCTGGGTGACTTATGTAGCTTCAGGTCTTTCAGCTTTTCGAGCACCTTCTCTCTTGTAATTGTAACTGCACCCAGTTCTCTTCCTTAACACACTACAACATCAGGCATACTGCTAGTGTCCTCTACAGTGAAGACTGATGCAAAGTATCTAGTTCATCAGCAATCTCCTTGTCCCCCATTTATACTTATCCTGCCTCATTTTCTTGTGATCCTAAATAGTCATAGTCATACTTTATTGATCCCGAGGGAAATTGGTTTTCGTTACAGTTGCACCATAAATAATTAAATAGTAATAAAATAAAATAAAAATAAAATCCACTCTCATTTCTCTTTTATTTTTAAAATACTTGAAAAAACTTTTCCTATCCACTTTGATATTATTTGCTAGCTTGCTTTCATATTTCATCTTTTCCTTCTCATGATTTTTAGTTGCTCTCTGTAGGTTTTTAAAAATTTCCCAATCCTCTATCTTCCCACTAGTTTTTGATTTGTTGTATGCCCTTTCTTTTGCTTTTACAATGGCTTTGACTTCCCTTGTCAGTCACTGTTGTACTATTTTACCATTTGATTATTTATTCAGTTTTGGAATAGATGTGTCCTGCACCTTCCTCATTTTTCCCAGAAAGTCACTCCATTGCCACTCTGCCTGCAGCTCCTTCCAATTTACTTTGGCCAACTCCTCTATCATACCACTGTAATTTTCTTTACTCCACTGAAATACTGCTACATCAGACTTTACTTTATCCCTATCAAATTTCAAGTTGAACTCAATCATATTGTGATCACTGGTTCCTAAGGGTTCTTTTACCTTAAGCTCTCTAATCGCCTCTGGTTCATTACATAACACCCAATCCAGTATAGCTGATCCCCCAGTAGGCTCAGCTGCTCTAAAAATCTATCTCTTAGGCATTCGACAAACTCACTCTCTTGAGATCTATTACCAACCTGATTTTCCCAATCGACCTGCATGTTAAAATCCCTCAGACAATCACAACATTACCCTTTTGACTCGCCTTTTCTAGTTCCTGTTGTAACCTGTAGTCCACCTCTCAGCCACTGTTGGGAGGCCTGTATATAACTGCCATCAACGTCCTTTTACCCTTGCAGTTTCTTAACTCAACCCACAAGGATTCAACATCTTCCGATCTTATGTCACATCTTTACATTGATTTGATGTCATTCTTTACCAGTAGAACCACACCACCCCCTCTGCCTACTTTCCTATCCCTCCGATATAACGTGTAACCTTGGAAATTCAACTCCCAACTACAACCAACCTTCAGCCACGACTCAGTGATGGCCACAACATCATACCTAGCCATCTGTAATATTACGACAAGATCATCTACATTGTTTCTTATACTACGTGCATTTTGAGTACCGTATTTACTATCCTTTCTGATTCTGCATCCCTAAAGATTTGATACTCAGCCTGTTTGGTGCAACTACATCCCATCACCTTCCTGCCTTTCCTAACAGTCTGACTGCACGCAATCTTCACTTTTTTACCATCTGTCCTATCCTGAATCCCTTCACTCTGGTCCCCACCCTCCCTAACAGCTGTAACAAACCTGCCTGCGAGAATATGAGTCACCCTCGGGCTCAGGTGCAAGCCGTCACTTTTGAGCAGGTCATACCTACGCCAGAAGAGATCCCAGTGGTCCAAGAACCTGAAGCCCTGCCGCCTGCTGGCTGTGGATTACAGCAGGAATGGAGGCAGGCTAACCACTATTGACATCAATGGATCTGGGATTGAGAGGGTAAACAGCTTTAAGTTCCTCAGCACCCACATCACCGAGGACCTCACGTGGTCTGTACAGACCAGCTCTGTGGTGAAAAAGGCATTGCAGGGCCTCTTTCACCTCAGACGATTGAGGAAGTTTGGTATGGGCCCCCAAATCCTCAGAACCTTCTACAGGGGCACAATTGAGAGCATCCTGACTGGCTGCATCACTGCCTGGTATGGGAACTGTACCTTCGTTAATCGCAGGAATCTGCAGACAGCTCAGCGCATCTGCAGTTGTGAACTTCCCATGATTCAGGACATTTACAAAGCCAGGTGTGTGAAAAGGGCCTGTAGGAGCATTGGGACCTGAGTCATCCCAACCAGAATCAATTCCAGCTGCTACCATCCAGGAAACTGTACCGCAGCATAAAAGCCAGGACCAACAGGCTCTGGGACAGCTTCTTCCACCAGGCCATCAGACTGATTAACTCATGCTGATCTGAGTGTATTTCTATGTTTCATTGACTGTTCTATTTATTATAAATTATTATAAATTACTGTGATTGAACATTTCACATTTAGACAGAGATGTAACACAAAGATTTTTATTCCTCATGTATGTGAAGGATATAAGAAATAAAGTCAATTCAGTTCAATTATCAGCCACGCATTTATCTGCCAGATCATCCTGTTTCTACCCTCACTGACGTGTGGCACAGGCAGCAATCCAGAAAATACTACCTGGGAGGTCCTGCTTCTCAGCTTTCTACCTAGCTCTCTAAATTCTCTTTTCAGAATCAGAATCAGAATCAGGTTTATTATCACCAGCATGTGACATGAAATTTCTTAATTTAGCAGCAGCAGTTCAATGCAATACATAATCTAGCCAAGAAATAATAATATTTATTGTATTTTATTATTATTATAATAAGTATTATAATAATCTAAGTATTATATATTCTTTATACTTTATTGTTGCCGAACAATTGGTACTAGAACGTACAATCATCACAGTGATATTTGATTCTGTGCTTCACATTCCCTGGATTACAAATATTAAATATTAAAAATGTTAAAAATAGTTAAATTAGTAAATATTACAAATTTAAATTATAAATCATAAATAGAAAATAGAAAAATGGGAAGTAAGGTAGTGCAAAAAAACCGAGAAGCAGGTCCGGATATTTGGAGGGTTCAGCCCAGATCCGGGTCAGGATCCGTTCAGCAGTCTTATCACAGTTGGAAAGAATCCTTATACTGTTTATCGACCATTTCCTTGTCCCCAATTGTCCCCAAACCTCTTCAGCATTGTTTTCCAGTGGTCTGATATCCACCCTCACCTCTCCTCTACACTTTATGTATCTGAAGAAACTCTGGTAGTTTTTAAAATCTTCCCAATCTAACTTCCCACCAATATTTGCCCTATTGTATTAACTTCCTTCCAAAGACATTGGTTTACCAGTCTATAGTTCCCTGCGTTTTAACTTTATTTGCAGCCCTTCTTAAATAGAGGTGCAAAATTATGCATACATATCCTGTCTGTCCCAGAAAATGTCTGAAAGGTCCGGAGAACTGAATTCCTGCTCCCTGTGCAAGGTCACAGGAATGTACAATATGTCCACTCCCTACAATACCATCTATTTTAGTGTCACTTGTTATCTAATACTCGGGAATATGGGATCGATTCCCATCAATGAGAGGACTCCTTCATCCAGGTATCAGCAGTCATTGGACAAAGACCCAGGATAAAATTCAAGGGAACAATTCTCGGTCCATCTCCAGGGAAATGCCCCCTTATTCAGTGTTGTGTGAAAATATAATTGGATACGGTTTTGGAGACACACACATTCACATAGTGGGGGAGATTCCCAGTGCCAAAAAGCACAGTGAGGAACATGGCTTGGATTTGTACATTGGTCTAGTACACTGGTCTTGGAGGGTCTCTCTCCTTTTACTCTGTGATCTCTCCCTGCATGCCCTTCCTTGCTTCTTTCTCTCTACCTGACCTTTCTCTCTCTCCTTCCACCTTCTGTAAGCTCATTTCAGACTTTTCAAACCCCCAAATTGCTGCCTCATTTCTCTCTCCCACCCCATTGTGCATGGAGTCAGTAGCTGGCTCTGACAAGCTGCCTGCACTTTGTACAAACAGACTGTCAGAGCCATTAGCTGAGAGAGAGAGAGAAGCAGAGGCACAAACAGGAAGCAGAAAACAAAGCTGTTACTGTGAGCAGTGAAGAGTGTAAAATATACTGGAGGACTGGCAGCACGTACTCACAGAGGGAAAGAAGGAGAGGCAGGCCAGGGTTGGGAGCCGACATTCCCAGAGGGGAGCAGAGGCCAGTGGTAAGGTAAGGTCTTCAGTTGTTGCACATCCGGCTTTGCAGATGGCTGAAACATGAGAGTGCGTCTGGTTGCTGAGCAACAGATATGGTACCATGCGAGTGAGAGTTACTGAGAATATAATCAAGAAGCTGAGTGTGTGATGTAGATATACAAGTTCAGATCACATCACAGCAGCTGGGATGTTTAAAGTCAGTTCATTAAACATGTCACTGTGGCTTTGAGAAATGGATTAGTGTCCAAACTCATGACTGACGTGTTTCAGGGAAGGGAATCTGCTGACTTTACCTGGTCTGGCCTGTATATGTCTCCAAGCCCTCAGTAATGTAACTGACCTTTAACTGCACTGTGAAATCACCCAGTAATCCACCCAGTTCGAAAGCAGTTGGGATGGGAAAGAAATGTTGTTCTGCTCACATCCCATGAATGAATAACCAGAAGTCAACCACGGTTATGTTGTATCATGACGGATCATCACAGTATTGTTTTCAGATCGATCCAAAGGATTGGGATTGATTTTTAATTGAATTGCAATGAAATTAATTTAGTGTAATAATATTTCATGACTTTTTTTACTTTTTTTTATTTTATGTAGTTATATTACAATATTGTATTTAATTGTCTCCATGGAATTCCATTGACAAGTAGTTTCTGTTTGTATAAAACTGCATGTGATAGAATTCCCTCAGATATGGCTTTGGGAATGACTCTGTCAATAATTGTATTGATCTCTCCTGCTGACACATGCACTCCAGGTTATGGGCATGGGGACTTCATTCTATTCTATTCTTGGTTTGCATTAATCTAGCACTTGTTTAATGTTTTCTCTCCTTGTGTGTTTTACTCCAGTATCTGTTATATTTTCCTGCATTGGCATTTTTTTTCTCAAAATGCTCTCTCTTACTGACATCACATTAGAACATGTACATGGTTGATGTCCAGTTCTGAGTCACCTGTACTAGTACCAACACCTCCACACTCTCTGATGGGGGATGCTGCAGGATGCACGAAGTTTCCTCAGATGAACACTGCGAAGACCAAAAGCTTTTGTTCCCACAGTGAGTTCTGTTCCAGGTCACTGATGCTGTTGTCCCTTTTCACTGACCTGAGATCAAAAATACAGGCTGACTTGGCTGTTCACTGTAGTACAGAGGGACAGAGGTGCTGCCTTTCTGCTGAGACATTGAAGGGAGAACATAAGAAAATTAGCTGAATGTGTGGGGCTACACTCATATATTAGAGGCTGGAAATCTCTCCGATATTTGTCCTGGGATGCATTACCCACTTGTTGTACTTGGAGGCAGGTGGGCTGAATGGCTACCCTCAGTTTTATCAACTCCAGTCACTCAATTTTCTCCTTTTCTTTGTTTTAATTCACATAATTTCAAATTGTGACATAAACTCCAGGGGAAGATTGAAAGAAAAGCTACAGGCAATGATTTCCACAGCACCTGATTTACAAAATATGACGGAGCAAGATCCCGAGTCCACCACACTCCCCCTCCCCATTTCACCTTCTTGCTCTGTAACAATAATCCCCCTTCTCACTTCCCTCTTCTCTTTCATTGACCACTAGCCCATCCCCTGGTCCCCATTCCTAGGCCTTAACCCTGCCTTCCTCTCCCCTCTTGTATACCCCCTCCAGGGTCACATATCCTGCCATTTTCCCAATGTATCATCCACTGCTGTCCCTCCACCCACCTAACCGGCTCTGTGCCCCCATTTCCCATCTGGCATCCCCGGTGCATTTAGAGGTTTTTTTCCTGAAATGAGCAGTTGCAGTGCAGTAGCCTCGGATTGCCGAGTGAGTGAGATGGAGACTCCATTTCCAAACATCGCAGGCACACGGGGATCCCTTGATTGAATGTGCTGCAATATGTAGATCAGCCAACTGGAGGAGAGGCTGTACTTGATCTGGAATTTGGAAATGAACCTGGTCATGTGTCAGATCTCTTGGTGGGAGGGTATTTTGGAGGTAGTGATCACAACTCTATCTCCTTTACCATAGCGCTGGAGAGGGATAGGAGCAGACAATTTGGGGAAAGATTTAACTGGGGTAGGGGAAAATATGATGCTATCAGGTAGGAACTTGGAGCATAAACTGGGAGCAGACGTTCTCAGGGAAATTCATGGCAGAAATTTGACAAATGATCAGAGAAAATTTTCATGGTGCTCTGCATTGGTATGCTCCATTGAGGCAGGGAAAGGATGGTAGCGTAAAAGAACCAAAGGATGTGGAAAACCTAGTTAAGAAGGAAAGCTCAAAAACTCGTTTATAATAGAGTTCTAGAGAATTGCAAAGTTTCCAGGAAGGAGTTTAAGAATGAAATTAGGAGAGCTGGTAATAGATATTTCAACCCTGGGAAACAGATACTCTCCATCCACTCTGTCTATGCCTCCCATAATCTTGTAAACCTCCATCAGATCTCCTCTCAGCCACCAACGTTCCAGGGAATACAACCCATTTGAACAACCTCTCGTGATAGCACATGCCCTCTAAACCAGGCAGCATCCTGGTAAACCTCTTTTGCACCCTCTGCAAAGCCTCAACATCCTTCCTATAGTGGGGCAACCAGAACCGTACGCAATGCTCCAGATGTGACCTGACGTTGAGTTTCCAGGCAGCATCCTCACTTTTGAATGCAATGCCATGTCTAATAAAAGCAAGCATTCCATAAACCTTGTTAGCCACATTATTGACCTCTGTAGCCAGTTTCAAGGAGTCTGAACTTGGATCCCAAGATCTCTCTGCTCAGCAACACTGTTGAGGAACTTGCCCTGTACTGTCTGCTTGCATTTTCCCTCCCGAGGTGCAACACCTCACGTTTATCTGGGTTAAACTTCAACTGCCATTTCTCAGCCCATATCTGCAACAGATCTACATCATGCTGCATTCTTTGCCAGTTTTCTACATTATCCACAACTCCACCAATCTTGGAATCATCCACAAATTTACTAACCCAACGATATGCATTTTCATCCAGATCATTTATATACATTACAAACAGCAGAGGCCTCAGCACAGATCCCTGCAGCACTCCAGTAACAACAGACCTCCAGCTCAAATGTCTTTTCAACCACTACTCCTGTCTTCTATGCGCAAGCTAGTTCTGAATCGAAACACCCAATTTGCCGCGGATCCCATGCATCTTAATCTTCTGGATTAGCTTCCCATGAAGGACTTTGTCAAATGCCTTCCTAAGATCCATGTAGACAACAACCACTGCCCTCCCCTCATCAGCCTGTCTTGTCACCTTGTTAAAAAAATCAATCAAGTTGGTACGGCACGACCTGCCATACACAAAGCCATGCTGGCTCTCCCTAATTAGGCCATGGGTTTCCAAGTGTTTAGATATTTTATCCCTATGATTTTCCTTCAGCAATTTCTCTACAACTGATGTGTGACTCACCGGTCTATAGTCCCCAGAATTTGCACTTCTTCCCTCATTAAATACAGGTGCAACATTGGCCACTCTCCAGTACTCTGGGACCTCACCTGTGGTGGGAGAGGATGCAAAGATACTGGTCAAGACCTAAGTAATCTCACCTCTTGCCTCCTTCAGTAACCTGGGGTAAATCCCATCAGGCCCAGAGGCCTTATCCATCTTAATCCTCATTAGGAGGCCCAACATTTCTGCTTCCTTTACTTCCAAATACCGTAATGTATTTATATACTCAGCATTGATCTCCTGGTCCTCCACATCCTTTTCCTTGGTAAATACTGAGGTGAAGTTCTCATTAAGTACCTCACTCACATTCCCTGCTCCAAGCAAATGTTCCCCTCTTTATTCTTGAGTGGTCCCACCCTTTCCCGAGTTAACCTCTTACTCTTAATGTATGTATAGAATGCCTTGGGATTCACCTTAATCCTACTTGCCAAAGACATTTAACGGCCCCTCCTAGCTTTCCTTAATTATTTTAATTCCTTTCTGGTTTCTTTATACTCCTCAAGTGCTTCATTTTGATCCTGATTTCTGAAGCTTTACATACTTTTTCTTTTTCTTCATGACTAAATTCATCACCTCTCTGGACAACCAAGGTTCTTGTATCTTTCCATCCCCATTCTTCCTTCTGACAGGAACATATCTTTCCTGTATTCTGTGCAATTGCTCTTTAAACACCCTTCATGTGTCTAATGTGGACTTGAGAGTGAAAATATGTTCCCAATTAACTCTTATTAGTTCCTGCCAAATGCCCTTGTAAATTGCCCGACCTCAATTTAAAACCTTTCCACAAGGACCATACCTATCCTTGTCTACAAACAGAATCACAATCAGAATCAGAATCAGGTTTGTTATCACCAGCATGTGTCATGAAATTCTTTACTTAGCAGCAGCAGTTGAATGCAATACATAATATAAAAGAAGAAGAAAAAAAAATCACGGTATCCATATATTGAATAGATTAAAACTCATGCAAAAACAGAAATAATGTACATTTTGTAAGTGAGGTAGTGTTTACGGGTTCAGTGTCCATTTAGGAATCAGATGTCAGAGGGGAAGAAGTTGTTCCTGAATCGCTGAGTGTGAGCCTTCAGGCTGCTGTATCTCCTACCTGATGGTAACAGTGAGAAAAGGTCATACGCTGGGTGCTGGTTGGCGTTAATAATGGACGCTGCCTTTCTAAGACACCACTCCTTGAAAATGTCCTGAGTACTTTGTAGGCTAGTACCCAAGATAGAATCAACTAAGTTTACAACCTTCTGCAGTTTCTTTCAGTCCTGTGCAGGAGCAACCGCCCACCCATACCAGACAATGATGCAGCCTGTCAGAATGCTCTTCACAGTACATCCACAGAAGTTTTCGAGTGTTTTTGTTGACATACCAAATCTCTTCAAGCTCCTAATTAAGTGTAGTCACTGTCTTGCCTTCTTTATAGCTGCATCCATATGTTGGGAGCAGGTTAGGTGCTCAGAGATCTTGACACCAAGGAACTTGAAATGGCTCACTGTCTCCACTTCTGATCTCTTTACGAGGATTGATACGTGTTTCTTGATCTTACCCTTCCTGAAGTCCACAATCAACTCTTTCATCTTACAGACACTGAGTGAAAGGTTGTTGCTGTGACACCACTCCACTAGTTGGCATATCTCGCTCCTGTACGCCCTCTCGTAACCACCTGAGATTCCGCCAATAATGGTTGTATCATCAGCAAATTTATCCATAGAATTTTTAGCTATGCCTAGCCACACAATCATGGATATAGACAGAGTAGAGCAATGGACTAAGCACACACCCCTGAGGTGCACCAGTTTTGATCGTCAGTGAGAGGAGATGTTATCACCAATTGTGGTCTTCCAGTTAGGAAGTCAAGGATCCAATTGCAGAGAGAGGTACAGAGGCCCAGGTTCTGTAACTTATCAGTCAGGATTGTGGGAATGATGGTGTTAAATGCTGAGCTACAGTCGATGAACAGCATCCTGAAATAGGTGTTTGTATTGTACAGGTGGTCTAAGGCCACATGAAGAGCCACTGAGATTGCATCTGCCGTTGACCTATTGTGGCAATACTCTGGAGTAGAAGTACAGTCAGGTGATCTGACTTCCTGAAGTGAGGGCGTGGAATAGCACAGTAGGCTGAAAGATCCTGAAAGATTAGGAATTGTGGTCACTGTTCATCCACTGAAAGGTCAATCACTTGGTCAGGATCATTACCCAACTCTAGGTACAGTATGGCCCCTCCTTTCATTGGACTGTGCACATATTGATTTAAGAAACCTTCCTGGATGCACTAAACAAATTCAGCCCCGTCTGAACCCCTCACACTAAGAAGGTCCCAGTTTATATTCGGGAATTTTAAATTTCCCACGACAACAACCCCATTATTTTTACACATTTTCTTAATCAGATTACATATCTGTTCCTCAATGTCCTGGTGGCTATTAGGGGGTCTGTAGCACATAACACATAGGGGCTGGAGTGGGCCATCTGGCCCGTCGAGCCTTCTCTGCCATTCAATAAGATCATGGCTAATCTGGCCATGGACTCATCGCCACCTACCTACCTTTTCTCCATAACCCTTAATTCCCCTACTATGCAAAAATCTATCCAACCTTTTCTTAAGTATATTTACTGAGGTAGCCTCCACTGCTTCATTGGGCTGAGAATTCCAGATTCATCACTCTCTGGGAAAAGTAGTTCCTCCTCACCTCTGTCCTAAATCTGTCTCCCCGAATCCTGAGGTTATGTCCCCGAGTTCAATCCCATCAGTGTGTTTGCACCCTGCCTGTTCTTGAGTTTCACTCAAATGGACTCAGTTTCTGACCCCTCCGTTATGTTTCCTCTGAGTGCAGCTGTGACATTGTCCCTGATTGGTAATGCAAACATCCCCCCCTTTTACCTCCTCCTCTATCTTTTCTAAAACTTCAAAAACCTGGTACATTAATCACCGATTCCTGCCCCTCTGTCAACCAAATTTCAGCGATAGTTACAACATCGTAGTTCCATGTACTGATTCATGCTCTAATTTCATCACCCTTACCCATAATACTCCCAGCATTAAAATATACACACTTTAAACTATCTGACCCATCATGCCTGTTATTTCAGTTTTGCCTTTCAATACCTTCACTGACATCTAACTTAAGGTCAGATCCTTTCCCCTGCTGTCCAGGGGCTCTGGTTCTCACCTCGTGCAAAACTAGGTTAAACTCTCCCAAGTAGCATCAGCAAAGCCAGGATGTTGGTTCCCCTTCAGTTCGGGTGCAACCCGTCTCAATCTACCTGTATATTGAAATTCCCGATGACTATCTTATCATTGCACTTTTGACACACATTTTCGATCTCCTGTTGTAATTTGTAGACCACGTCTTTGCTGCTGTTTGCAGGTCTGTACATAACTCCCATCAGGGTCTTTAACCATTGCAGTTTCTTAGGTATACACAGAACAATACTGCATCTTCCAATCCTATGTCACTTCTTTCTAATGATTTGGTTTAATTTTTTATCAACACAGCAACACCACTCTCTCAGCATACCAGCTTGTCTTTTCAATATAACGTGTGTCCTTGGACATCAAGCTCCCAACTATAATCTTCTTTCAGCTACGATTCAGTGATGCCTACAATATCATACATGCCAGTCTGTAGCTGTGTTACAAGTTAATCTACTTTATTCTGTATACTGAGTGAATTCAAAGATAACACTTTCAATCCTGTATTCAACACCCTTTTTGTTTTCTGACTCCCTTTTACATTGCAACTCATCCCATTGACTGCAGTTTTGCCCTGTCATCAGCCTCGGCTTGCTCGCAGTCTCACTACACACTGCCTTTGTTTGTTTGTTTCATGTTGATATTAAGGGAGAGGAGGTGTCATGTCGATATTAAGGGAGAGGAGGTGTTGGAGTTGTTAAAATACATTAGGACGGATAAGTCCCCGGGGCCTGACGGAATATTCCCCAGGCTGCTCCACGAGGTGAGGGAAGAGATTGCTGAGCCTCTGGCTAGGATCTTTATGTCCTCGTTGTCCACGAAAATGGTACCGGAGGATTGGAGGGAGGCGAATGATGTCCCCTTGTTCAAAAAAGGTAGTAGGTATAGTCCGGGTAATTATAGACCAGTGAGCCTTACGTCTGTGGTGGGAAAGCTGTTGGAAAAGATTCTTAGAGATAGGATCTCTGGGCATTTAGAGAATCATGGTCTGATCAGGGACAGTCAGCATGGCTTTGTGAAGGGCAGATCATGTCTAACAAGCCTGATAGAGTTCTTTGAGGAGGTGACCAGGCATATAGATGAGGGTAGTGCAGTGGATGTAATCTACATGGATTTTAGTAAGGCATTTGACAAGGTTCTACATAGTAGGCTTATTCAGAAAGTCAGAAGGCATGGGATCCAGGGAAGGTTGGCCAGGTGGATTCAGAATTGGCTTGCCTGCAGAAGGCAGAGGGTCATGGTGGGGGGAGTACATTCAGATTGGAGGATTGTGAGTTGTGGTGTCCCACAAGGATCTGTTCTGGGACCTCTACTTTTCATGATTTTTATTAACGACCTGGATGTGGGGGTAGAAGGGTGGGTTGGCAAGTTTGCAGACGACACAAAGGTTGGTGGTGTTGTAGGTAGTGTAGAGGATTGTCAAAGATTGCAGAAAGACATTGATAGGATGCAGAAGTGGGCTGAGAAGTGGCAGATGGAGTTCAACCTGAAGAAGTGTGAGGTGGTACACTTTGGAAGGACAAACTCCAAGGCAGAGTAAATGGCAGGATACTTGGTAGTGTGGAGGAGCAGAGGGATCTCGGGGTACATGTCCACAGATCCCTGAAAGTTGCCTCACAGGTGGATAGGGTAGTTAAGAAAGCTTATGGTGTGTTAGCTTTCATAAGTCGAGGGATAGAGTTTAAGAGTCGTGATGTAATGATGCAGCTCTATAAAACTCTGGTTAGGCCACACTTGGAGTACTGTGTCCATTTCTGGTCTCCTCACTATAGGAGGGATGTGGAAGCATTGGAAAGGGTACAGAGGAGATTTACCAGGATGTTGCTGGTTTAGAGAGAATGCATTATGATCAGAGATTAAGGGAGCTAGGGCTTTACTCTTTGGAGAGAAGGAGGATGAGAGGAGACATGATAGAGGTGTACAAGGTAATGAGAGGAATAGATAGAGTGGATAGCCAGTGCCTCTTCCCCAGGGCACCACTGCTCAATACAAGAGGACATGGCTTTAAGGTAAGGGGTTGGAAGTTCAAGGGGGATATTAGAGGAAGGTTTTTCACTCAGACAGTGGTTGGTGCGTGGAATGCACTGCCTGAGTCTGTGGTGGAGGCAGATACACTAGTGAAGTTTAAGAGACTACTAGACAGGTATATGGAGGAATTTAAGGTGGGGCCTTATTTGGGAGGCAGGGTTTGAGGGTCAGTACAACATTGTGGGCCGAAGGGCCTGTACTGTGAAGTACTATTCTATGTTCTGTGTTCTATGTTCTATGTAAACCAACAACTTGATCTTCAGCCTTATCACTCCACTTAATTGATTATAGATTAGAATTAGAAACTGCAGATACCTTTAAATTTTTAAGAAATTGGTTTGATAAAAATCTCATATGGTCAACACATATTAAAGAAATAATAACCAGAAGTAAGAAAGTGCTAAATATTATGAGGTGTTTAACAGGAACGGAGCAGGGAGCCGATAGGAAATCGTTGAAAGCAATATATAGGACTAATAAGATCAATATTGGACTATGGAAGTATGGTATATGGACCAGCATCACACTGTGTGCTCAATAAACTGGATATAATTCAAATTCAAGCATTAAGCTTAATCAGTGGGGCAATGAGGACAACACCAGTGGCTGGCAATGCAGGTGGAGTTGGGAGAGACACCTCTGGAACTGAGAAGATCACAGCTTGTGGTAACATATTGGGTAAACCTACAAGGGCCTGGAGAAAATCATCCAAGTGAACAGCTTCTAGATCGATGCTGGGAAAAGGAAAGAAGGAAATTCAGAAGTTTTGCACGGACTATTGAAGGGAAAGCAGAAAGGACAGGAATTAGTAATAAGGCAGAATAGGTACGGAGCATAGATTGTTCCACAAAGCCAACAGAAAGGCAGGCATAGCTAGGACCGCTTCTTTTTGGATTCCAGACCTAATCAGTTCCCCTCTACCACCACTTTGCTCCGTCTAGCGGAATTAGTCCTTACTCTTAATAATTTCTCCTTGGGCTCCTCCCACTTCCTCCAAACTAAAGGTGTAGCTATGGGCACCCGTATAGGTCCTAGTTATGCCTGCCTTTTTGTTGGCTTTGTGGAACAATCTATGTTACAAACCTATTCTGGTATCTGTCCCCAACTTTTCCTTCGCTACATCAATGACTGCCTTGGCGCTGCTTCCTGCATGCATGCTGAGCTCATTGACTTTATTAACTTTGCCTCCAACTTTCACCCTGCCCTCAAGTTTACCTGGTCCATTTCCAACACCTCTCTCCCCTTTCTAGATCTTTCTGTCTCTATCTCTGGAGACAGCTTACCCACTGATGTCTACTATAAGCCTACTGACTCTCACAACTACCTAGACTGCCACCCTGTCTCTTGCAAAAATGCCATCCCCTTCTCGCAATTCCTCCGTCTCCGCCGCATCTGCTCTCAGGATGAGGCTTTTCATTCCAGGATGAGGGAGATGTCCTTTTTTAAAGAAAGGGGCTTCCCTTCCTCCACCATCAACTCTGCTCTCAAACGCATCTCCCCCATTTCACCCACATCTGCCCTCGCTCCATCCTCCCGCCACCCCACTAGGGATAGGGTTCCTCTTGTCTTCACCTACCACCCCACCAGCCTCCGGGTGCAACATATTATTCTCCGTAACTTCCGCCACCTCCAACGGGATCCCACCACTAAGCACATCTTTCCCTCTCCCCCCTCTCTCTGCTTTCCGCAGGGATCACTCCCTACACGACTCCCTTGTCCATTCGTTCCCCCCCATCCCTCCCCACTGATCTCCCTCCTGGCACTTATCCTTGTAAGCGGAACAAGTGCTACACATGCCCTTACACTTCCTCCCTTACCACCATTCAGGGCCCCAGACAGTCCTTCCAGGTGAGTCCTTCACCTGTGAGTCGGCTGGGGTGACATACTGTGTCCGGTGCTCCCGATGTGGCCTTTTATATATTGGTGAGACCCGACGCAGACTGGGAGACCGCTTTGCTGAACACTTACATTCTGTCCGCCAGAGAAAGCAGGATCTCCCAGTGGCCACACATTTTAATTCCACATCCCATTCCCATTCTGACATGTCTATCCACGGCCTCCTCTACTGTAAAGATGAAGCCACACTCAGGTTGGAGGAACAACACCTTACATTCCGGCTGGGTAGCCTCCAATCTGATGGCATGAACATTGACTTCTCTAACTTCTGCTAATGCTCCACCTCCCCCTTGTACCCCATCCGTTACTTATTTTTATACATACATTCTTTCTTTCTCTCACTCTCCTTTTTCTCCCTCTGTCCCTCTGACTACACCCCTTGCCCATCCTCTGGGTTCCCCCTCCCACCTTGTCTTTCTCTCCGGACCTCCTGTCCCATGATCCTCTCATATCCCCTTTGCCAATCACCTGTCCAGCTCTTGGCTCCATCCCTCCCCCTCCTGTCTTCTCCTATCATTTTGGATCTCCCCCTCCCCCTCCCATTTTCAAATCTCTTACTAACTCTTCCTTCAGTTAGTCCTGAGGAAGGGTCTTGGCCTGAAACGTCGACTGTACCTCTTCCTAGAGATGCTGCCTGGCCTGCTGCGTTCACCAGCAACTTTGATGTGTGTTGCTTAAAAAGTCCTGGATACAGACCAGACCATCACAGGTAAAGCCCTTGTTGTGACTGTGAACAGGGTCACCAGAGAGACTGAAGCTGGTGGAGATAGAAGTCCATTCAGCAAAACAAGCAGCAGGCATTATATTCCAGACACTCTTGGAAGAAGAGGCCTGCCTGACCCTATATTACATGACATTTTTATATGCTAAAAATCAAATGTAACAGCAGGACAATGCTGTAGTTATAAAGTATCCAGAATGCTCCTTTTGAATTACATATAATTTTCAAATACCTCCACCTTCACATCCACACCCAAGACACCCACAATGAATTGTAACTCTCAGGTTTGGCTGGCCACGTTAGTCGAGGGAAGACAGTCTCTGGCCCCACCAAACGTGTGAAATCTGAGGTGCCAAACCTCTTGTTTGCGTGGATGCTCATGATGTGTTCCCTTGTTACAAATCAATACCAAGAAATAACAAATGGTACACCATATACAATTAAATGATTTATCTTTACAATTCTTAATTTGACTAGAGGGTTAGTACAGGAAAACAAAAAGAAAAGGGCCCACTTTAATGAAACAGTCTAACGTGCACGTTGGAGCTCACAGTTTCCCATCCATTAGCCCTCCACTGATTTCCCCCAGGTGTCGTTCACTCCCAGCCCCATTCCAAGTCCACTCCGTCCTGCAGTCTACGACCTCTCTGTTCTGGCATCTTCTCTCTCCATCTTTCGCTGAACGAAAGACCTCGAACCACTCACTCTCAGGCACACAAGAAAAAACACTCCCTTCATTAGATGGCGCACATTTCAAAGCCCCGGTTATCTCGACTCATAACCCAAACACTGCTGCTACAGAACAACCATTACATTAGCAGTGAAACATTTCCCAGGACGTTACACTCTCCCCCCACCAAATTTAGTCATGTCCTTCCTGCAAAACACAAAGTCCAACCGGGCTGTAAAAGGCAGTGACATAGCTCCCCAAAGTGGTAGGGACACACTCTGCTCCCTGGTGCGACATAGGCCAGCCTATCCGGTGGGATCCTGATTTTTTGAGACCTCCATACCCCCTCACCTACCTCTTCATGTTCCAACAGTACTGGGGATACTTCTGGTCTACCTGGCGCGGCCTTCCCCGGTCTATCACTCCTGCTCTCCTGCAACTCGGACCCCTCTGTCACTTGGCCGAGTCCTGCTTCATCCCTTGCAGGGTCCCGCTGAACCCCCAGCTGTCCACGGATAGCACCCCACCCGCCCGATTTCACCCGACTCAATGGGAGAAGGGTTGGAAATCTCTTCTTCAATCAGCAGGGAGTTAGCAAAAGATGGCATATACCACACCCCTATTTCCTCATCCTCCAAGTCTGTACCCCATTTAGGGGTGGGGGCCGGTCTAATCTCTCCTGCTGTTTGCCCTTCAGTCACCCAGCGATACCACAGAGTCCTCTTACTATGTTTGGTCTCCAGGTTGGGCTCTGGGTCAACCCACACGTCTTATCCCAGGGGCAGAAGGAGGGTCTGATGGAGAATCTTGACCAGCCCATTCCCATCCCCTGGTTTCACCTGGAAAACTGGTACATTTGCCACCTGGCTCTCCACTACATAGGGCATAGCCAGCCAGCGGTCAGCCAACTTATGCTTTTCAGGTAGCCCCCAATTCTTTATGAGGACTCAGTCTCCCGGCATGAGTTGCGAGATCCTCACCTTTTGACGATACCTCCTCTTATTTCCTTGATTCTGCTGGGCAGCCGGGACCCCAGCTAATTCATAAGCCCTTTTCAGCTCCCTTTTCATGTCAGACACATACTTCAAATAAGTCTTCGGTGGTAGGTCATCCTCGTCCACCCCAAAACAAAGGTCAATGAGCAACCTCACCTCGCGCCCAAACGTCAGATAGTATAGCAAGTACCCAGTAGTTTCATTTTGGGTACAGTTGTAGTAGTGGGCCGGATGTCCAGTATGTTGACTCCACCTGCTCTTCTTGCTGGCCTTCAAGGTTCTGAGCATGTCTAGCAAGGTCGATTAAACCTCTCAGGCTGGGGACCACCCAGCGGGTGATAAGGAGTAGTCCTCGACTTTGCGACTCTGAGCATGCTCAGGAACTCATGGACGAGCCTACTCTCGAAATCCCATCCCTGATCACTATATATCCCCCTGGGGAAGCCATAATAAATGAAATACTTTCCCATAACACTTTGGCCACCGTGGACACCCTCTGATCCTTGGTAGGGAAAGCCTGCACATATCTGATGCAGTGATCCATGATGACTAAGACATTCGCCATGTTGCTGGCATCTGGCTCTATTGACAGGAAATCCATACCAACCAGGTCAAGGGGCCCCGCAATCTGCAGTTGGGACAAAGGAGCTGCCTCGTAGGCAGTGTCTTCCTCCGTATGCGTCGGATGTATGAATTGTAGTTTTCTTCAACCTCCAGCTTCATTTAAGGCCCGTAAAACCGATCTCTGAGCAATCCACAGGCCTTTTCAAACCCCAAATATCATGAAGTTACTTCAACACCATCCTCCTATACTTCTCAGGCAGAACCAGCTGGGAACGTCGAGGTCGTTCCGGAGGTGACATGACCTGGTACAGGATCCAGTTCCTCAACTCCAATCTGGGCCATGCTCTCAGTAATGGAGGCGCAGTGTGTTTCGTCTTCTCCACTTGGACCGGGTCTCCCTTTTCGACCGCTGACCAAATAGTACCGATGCCCGGGTCATCTCGCTGAGCAGCTGCCACTTCCCCAGGCCTCAATTCCGGTAACTGGTTTGTCTTCAGAGCCGTCAAGTGACAGTGAACTTGTGGAATGACACCATCAGAAGCTCCGATCGATCTACTGCTCGATCCTGCCTTCACTGCCATGGCAAACTGGCATATGGCTTTTACCCCTAGGGCAGGAACGCTCTCCCACTCCTCATCCCTGTCCAGACCTTCATGTGCACGTCGGGACAAAGCATCAGCATCAATATTCCTACTTCCCAGCCGGTACTTCAGGCTGAAATCATCGGCAGACAACGCCACCAACCATCAATGGCCTGTGGCATCCAATGTCGCCGAGGTTAGGAATAAGTTAGGGGATTGTTGTCCGTCCTCACCTCAAACTTGGCACCATAGAGGTAGTCAGTCAACTTATCAACAGGCCAGTTCAACACTAGAAACTCCAACTTGTGCATGGGATAGTTTTTCTCAGAGGGTGACAGACTTTGGCTGACTAATGCAACAGGTCTCAACCTGGTGCCCTGATTTTGATACAGGACTTCTCTGCTGGCATCTTTTCGAACTCGAAGAATCCCAGTGGACAAATAAATGCCGTCTTCTCTTTGTCAGCCTCACTCACGGGGATCTGGTAATATCCACTCCTCAAGTCCAGCACACTGAACCATTTAGCACCACTCAGACAGGCCAGCGCATCTTCGATCTCTGGGACCATATACTGGTCAGGGATGGTACACCTATTCAGGGTCCTATAGTCCACACACATCCATACCTTTCTATTCTTCTTTCTGGCCACTACTATTGGGAATATATAGGGGCTTCTGGACTCAGTGATGATCCCAGCTTCCTTCGACTTCCACAAGTGCTGCCGAACATCTTCCACCTCTGCAGGGGCCAGTTGCCGCGACCTTTCTCTGAACGGGGTGTCCTCGGTCACCCAGATACTGTGACGAGTACTCTTGGAACAACCCACATCAAACTGGTCAGTGGAAAAGACACCTTCCAGCTTTAACATCTTCTCTACCAACCTCCTCTTCCAACCTGCACATAGCAGGGAGATGACGAAGTTGAATGACTCAGCAGTCAACTTTCCCCCTTTTTCCAGTAGTTTCTCCCTGGCTTGTCACACAGGGACTCTAGACATTACCGTCACCAGGAAAAGATGCACCAGGGCATCCCCCACTTGAAGGTGACCTCCCTCTTCGTAGTATTCCTGACAATCACTTCCATCCTGTTCACCTGTACAACCGAGGGCTTCTGCTGTTCTCAGCTCTGCCACAATCTCTACCACCCCCCGGGGCAGGCTATCCATGGTCACTTCACCACAGGGGACCACTATTGAGGACTCTACCCTGCTGATGGAAGCCTCCCGTGCCTCTGACACATTCTTCTCCTCTTGTACTTCTCTGATCAGCTCAACAAACGCGGGGGGGTGGGGGCGCATCTTACGAGATAGTGAGAAACCTCAAGCGATCAGGTCCTGGGACTGGGCGCCCTTTGCTATCTGGTCCATTCTTAACTGATCCACCTCAGCCGCCTGAATTGCCCCTCTGCACTGCAAGCAATTTAGCTGCCTGTCTGGTCGAAAGATGTAGGCACAAAGCTCTCCCCCTTCTCCTGACACATGTTCTGAAACCCTGTTATGAGCTCCATTGGGCTTACTGTCATGCCAAATGCATTTTCCAGTGCTCGCATGTAAGTGGCAGTAGTGGCAAGGGGGTACTGGGACTTTACGGCTCTCAAAACGTCAGCAGCCCACCCCCCTCAAACTTTCAACAAATCGCTGTTGTTTTATGTCATCAGGGCCCTGCCACTCATCTAACAACTGAGAGATCTGCTTCGCCCAAGTCTCACACTTCTCTTCCCCTTTAGGGGTGGGCTTCATTCCTGAGAACAGGCGGAGCCTACCATAGCTGGGACTTTGGACCTGGGCATTTTTCCATTTATTCGCCAGGGAGGTAAGGGCGGATACTAACTCAGTATTCTCACACTTCCCTGGAGGACAGGGACTCATTAGACATTCCAAATCAGACCACTCCTTCCCCTCCCTAAGTAGAAATGAGAGAACCCTGTCTCTGAAGTTTCCTCCCCCAGCAACGGGAGACTGGACTTGCGCTTCGGCTGGCTCACCTACACTCTCCTCCCACGGAAAGTATGGACAGTACATACTGCACCCCCCCCACCCCCTCCTGGGGCCCGAATAGGACCAGGCAGTCCTACTGTCGTTACGTCAGCGCTAATCTGAACTAAAACAAAGTCTGTGTCTGCCATTTTATTAAATCTCCACCCCACAATCGTAACTTTGCCTACCGCTTTAACAGTACTTAAAAGTGGAATAACAATTCATCAGGATTACGAATATCTGCCCCACCCAACACACACGCATTAGTTACCAGTAACCCCATGGATGAACACCACTGCTCAACCCCGGCAGCATCCATACTAGCACACACTTAAACACACAATCCACTGGTTCAATGCTCAGGGCAATCACACAGCCTCCAACAGAATCAATCCCGAGCAATAACCCCTCAGGTTCGGCCGGAGGCTTTAGTCTAGGGAAGACAGTCTCTGGCCCTGTCAAATGTGTGAAATCTGAGGTGCAAGACCAAAAATGCAAAAGAGCATGACTTCCTGACATTGTATTCCACCTATCACTTATTTGCCCATTCTCCTAATCTGTCCAAGTTTTTGTGTGGATGCTGCGTGATGTGTTCCCCTGTTACAGATCAGTACCATGAAATAACAGACAGTACATCATGTACAATTAAACAATTTAGCTTTATAATCTTAATTTGACTGGAGGGTTAGTAAAGGAAAACAAAAAGAAAAGGGCCCATTTTAATGAAACAGTCTAATGTGCAGCGTGGAGCTCACGGTTTCCTGTCCGTTAGTCCTCCATCGCTTCCGCCCCAGGCGTCGTCGACTCCCGGCCCCATTCCAAATCCACTCCCTCCTGCGGACTACAACCCCTTCATCCTGGTATCTTCTCTCTCCATCTTCCACTGAACAAGAGACCTCGAACCACTCGCTCTCAGGCACACAACAAGAAAAAAACACTCCCTTCATTCGACTGTGCAAATTCCAAAGCCCCCCTTATCTCTAGTCGTAACCCAAACACTGCTGCTACAGAATGACCATATTAGCAGTGAAATCTTTCCCAGGACGTTACAGAATGTTAATCCCCACTGACTCTGGGTCGCATCATGCATATGCAGGTATCTGGAGTTGAATGGTGAGTTTCTCTGTTTGCAATGGACTCCATTCCGCAGCTCCAAGAACACTATTGTTAGGGGTGCATTTTAAACTGAATCTACAATCCACATTCAGGTATGAAGGCTGGTTGTTGTTGAAATTAGTATTTGAAATATAACAAAACTCCAGAATACACCCTAACAGCTCTCCACACTTCTACAAGGGGTGCTGTTGCAGGAAAGCAACATCTATCATCGAGCACATCCACCATCCAGGACATGCTCTCTTCTGACTGCTGCCATCAGGAAGAAGATACAGAATCCTTGTGTCCCAGACCACCAGGTTCAGGAACACTTATTACCACTCAACCATCATGCTCTAGAACTAGGGTTAATAATTTCACTCACCCCAACACAGAACTGATTCCATAAGACCATAAGATATAGGAGTAGAATTAGGCCATGTAGTCCATCGAGTCTGCTTCACAACCAAGGGACTCACTGTCAAGGGCTCTACAGCTGATGTTCACAATATTATTTATATATTATTATTTTGATTTATTTTTCATATTTACACACTTTCTTGTATTTTGCACATTGGTTCTTTGCCCATCTTCATTGTGTGCACTAAGAAAATGAATCTCAGTGTAGTATATAGTGACGTCAATGTGCTTTGGTAATAAATTTACTCTGAACTTTGTACTTTTGGTGATGTGCTGATGCAGAGGGTGGAGGAGGAGAAAGAGATGGTGTTGGAGGCCAGGTAGATCAGGAGGCAGAAGGTAAGTGATAGAGGGGGAGCAGTTACTGGATGCTGAAGAATTTAATTTTAAGGCTGTCGAGGTGCAGGCTCCCCTAGAGAATATCAGCACACTCAGCACCCTATCGTTTACTGTGAAAGACTTTGCCTGGTTTGACCTCCCAAATTGGAACACTTCATGCAGATTCATAGAGCATGGAAATAGAATTCTTGGCCCAAATGGTCAAATTGGACCAAGTTTCTTATCAAAGCTGCTCATTTGCCAGTGTATACCCAACATCCCTCAAAAACAGTTGTTTCCAACCCTTTAATGCCATGGACCAATACTATTAAGCAAGGGATCCACGGAACCCAGGTTAGGAGTCCCTGCTCTAAGTCGTCCCTATCCACGTACCTGTCCAAGTGTTTGTTTGTTCAAATGTCTGCCTCACCCACTTCATCTGGCAGCTGTGCAGACCATCCTCTGGGTGAAAAAGTTGTTTCTTCTGTTCCTATTAAGTCACTTCTTCTCCCAAAGAGCATGACTTCCTGACATTGTATTCCACCTATCACTTATTTGCCCATTCTCCTAATCTGTCCAAGTTTTTTGTTGCCTCTCTACTTCCTGACAGCTTTCTTCCCCTCAACCTAAGATAAACTGGGTAATGATTTCTTTTCTTTAGCTTCTCTCCCTTCTTGAAGAGTGAAGTGACATATGCAATTCTCCACTATTCTGGAACCATTCCATAATCTAATGATTCTTGAAAGATCATTATTAATGCCTCTATAATCAATTCAGCCACCTCTTTCAGAACCCTGGGGTGTAGACCATCTGGTTCAGGTGACTTATGTACCTTCAGAACTTTCAGTTTCTCAAGAATCTTCTCTCTAATAATGGTGGCTTCACAAACATCATGACCCTTGACACCTGGAACTTTTACTATTCTGCTCGTGTCTTCCACAGTGAAGACTGATGAAATATATTTATTCAGTTCATCTGCCATTTCCTTGTCCCTCATTACTACCTTTCCAGCATCCTTTTCCAGTGGTCCGATATGACCTCTCACCTTTCTTTTACACTTCATGTATTTGAAGAAACTGTTGGTATCCTCATTAAATTTATTGGCTAGTTTACTTTCATATTCCACCTTTACCTTTTTACTGACTTTCTTAGTTGCCTTCTGTTGTTTCTTAAAAGCTTCCTAATCCTCTACCCAATTGCTGCTCAGGTATATGCCCTCTCTTTGGCTTTATGTTGGCCTTGACTTCCCTTGTTTGCCATGGCTGTGTCATCTTGCCTTTAGAATACTTTTTCCTTTCAGGGATGTATATATTCGGTGCCTTCTGAATTGCTTCCAGCTATTGCTGCTCTGCCATCATCCCTGCCAGTATTCTTTTCCAATCAATTCTGGCAATCAACTCCTCTCTCATGCCTCTGTAACTTCCTTTACTCCACTGTAATATTGATATTGTCATGTATCCCATGACAGGTTAAAGATCCAGCAGAAATGGAAAACACTTTGGAGTCCAGTATTGCTATTAACTAATGGTATTTATTAGTAACTACGCAATACAGTAATATAAATGCAGATATATCAAACAGGATTGCAATGATTATATCTAGGTAAGTGTGGAAATATATGAAAACCAAACTTCCTCAGGTCCAGGGGTAAATAGATAGTCTTATGATGATGAGTAAAGTTCAGTTCAGTTCATAGTCTTGAGTTGAGTAGTGATGGAGCGAGAGAGAGGGAGAAATTTGAGTCTTCAGGTGAGCTGACGCCGTCAATCTTCTCATTGTCCTCCGAAATCCTTTAGAAGTTACCGACTGTGACCACAACAAAGGGGACCATTCTTCTGTGGTGGAATTATCAACCCAAGCGAGGGTTGGGCACACAAATAACTCCCCACCGGTCACTCCCTTTTCACACTGCGAGAGCCACTGATTGATCTGCCTGATTGATCCTCCAAAACCCACCTTTTCTGTGGGTACAACAAAGCTCATTCAGTGTCCAAAACCATGTGTCTTCAGGTCTAACAGTTGACCTTCTATTTATCTCACTGTGCTGAATACTAGCTGTCCATCAAGCAGCTCCTCCCTCCTCTCTCTGTAAGAACACAGAAGCTGCCAGTATCCTTGTAGAAAGTATAAACAAACTGTGAGTAGTCTTCGCCTCTCTCCCTCTTTCTTTCTCTTTTTAACAAGGTGTCTGGTGTTGAACAACTCTCTCTCTCTTTTCAAAAGCACAGTTCATTGGGGTAATTCAGGACCCTGTCACACCCCCTTCCTTTTAAAAAAAATGATGCAGGCAAAATTTTTAGTTTAAATGTAAATTATAAAGTTGAAACAATACATATATATTCATCAGATAACAGAGCAAAAACGTGTACCATTTCTAACTGAACATCTGGATAAACAATCAGCTATAATATTGTCTATACCGTTCACATGTTTGATTTTCAGATCATATTCTTGCAATATCAGACTCCAATTTAATAACCTTCTATTCTTATCCTTCATCTTAGTTAGAAACACCAACGGATTGTGATCCGTGTAAACCACAAGTGGTCTCTGGGCAGGACAAACATAGACCTCAAAATGTTGTAAAGCCAGAATAAGTGCTTGTAATTCCTTTTCAACAGTGGAATAATTTTTCTGGTGCCCATTAAATTTCTTTGAGAAATATGCTACTGGGTGTTCAATGTCATACACACCTTTCTGTAACAATACTGCCCCAGCAGCTTTGGCACTAATGTCTGTTGCTATAGAAAATGTCTTGGAAAAATCAGGTGCTTTGAGCACAGGATGATAACACAGGATGGTTTTCAGGTGATCAAATGCCTCCTGGCAAAGATCACTCCATACAAATCTTTCACTCTTCCCTAGGAGCTTTGTTAGGGGGAGAGTGATATCTGCAAAGTTCTTACAAAACTTATGATAATACCCAAACATTCTCAAAAACCTTCTCAAAGCTTTCTCGCCCGTCAGAATGGGAACCTCGGCAAAGCTTGAACCTTGGCCTGTATAGGAGCCATTTGGCCCTGGCCTACTACGTAGCCCAGATAAGTAACTGTGGCATGACCAAACTCACTTTTATCCAGGTTTACAGTAAGATTGGCTTTGGACAGCCTTTCAAACAATTTTTCAACAGCCACCATATGCTCTACCCACGTGTCATTCCAGACCACTAAATTATCTATCGTGGTCCCTTCTGGCAATCCCCCACCTTGCCATTTGCCTCAAGAATTGAGCCTTAATTACCTCATTTAGATTTCAATCATTCCCAGGTTGCACTAACTACATGCACCTGCTTCCCATCAGAAACGACAGGATAAATACCCTGTGACCACAGCAAGAAGCCGCCAGTTTGTTGGTTGACTCTTGAGAGAGTAAACCTTGTTTCCTATTCCTGAGAACTGTTAGTTCTAAGTTTTGCATTGTCTCCTGGATATCGGCTCCCCGTTCGCGATGGCGCTATGCCTAACAACTCTGCCTCAGCATCTGTGTCCTGCACGTGGGTTCATCCCCAGCCACGCCTTTGCAACAGAATGAACTTACCAAGCATGAACCCAGTGGACATGGACCCCGTGCAACAGGCCCTGGCCAGCCAGGGCTATCTATTGGGCGCCCACGATCAACTACTTCAGGAGATCACAGAAAACCTTCAGACACTGTCCATGAATGTGCAGAAGGTCAGTGAACAAGCAGACCGGCTCTCTGCTTCTTTTCCTCTGTTCCCTCCAAGAACCCTGGCTACCCAAACCGCACCGCTTGGGATGGCTTCACCCCTGGAATCAGCAACGCCACCCCCTCGAGAGCCGTATGTACCCAAGCCCGAACCCTACGCCGGGGACCTAGGTAGGTGCCGGGCCTTCCTGTTACAATGCTCCCTAGTCTTTGAGCTGCAGCCACGTACCACACTTCTGATAAGTCAAAGATTGCGTACATCATGGGGCTGTTTCGAGGGGATGCCTTGGCTTGGGCAACTGTGATATGGGACAACTGACTGGAGATTTGTACCTCCTACTCCTCCTTTGTCGCTAAACTGAGGAAAATATTTGAGTAATCCATTCGGGGTAAGGACGCCGTGAAACGGTTGCTTACTCTTCGTCAAGCTTCGCGAAGTGTGGCCAAGTATGCCATTGAGTTCCGGACCTTGGCCGCAGACTCCGGGTAGAATGACGAGGCCCTACGGGAGATGTTCCGACAGGGCCTCTTGGACAAGATAAAGGATGAGTTGGCCGCGAGGGACGACACAGACAGTCTGGACTCGTTGGTATCGCTAGCCATTCAATTAGTTTATCGACTTCAGGAACGTCTGAGAGAAAAGCCCAGTCGCCCCACTCCTCGGGTCAGCCCACGTCCCACCTTACCATCTTCTATCAGCACTAACTTCTCTCTTCCCACTATTCCTGGCAGAGATTCCGCTCCTACTGGCCTGGCGAATCAAACGAACCTCCCTTCCACAACCCAGACTCCGATGCAGATCCCAGCAACCGTGAATTACCAACAACTGTCCCTGTCCCTATCCGCTTTGGTGGATTCCGGTGCTGAGGGCAATCTGCTGGACGAAGAGATAGCCACCCAGGCCGGAATACCTCGTGAGCCGCTAACCACCCCCCTGGAGGCCCGGGCCCTGGACTGAAAACTGCTGGCTCGGGTGACCCGCTGTACGCCGCCTCTGACCTTGATCCTATCCGGCAACCATCGGGAGGAGGTAAGATTCAGCCTCATTCATTCACCTCAAGCCCTGGTAGTTCTAGGGTATCCATGGCTGACCCAACACAATCCCCACATCAACTGGTCTATCAGGAGGATAGCAAAATGGAGCCCGTCTTGCCATGCCAACTGTCTGTGGTCTGCCCCTTCCCCCAGAGAGGCTACCGCGACCCCGCCTGTGTTGGAACCCCTCGACTTGTCCCGCGTCCTCACAGAGTATCATGACTTGGGACAGGTGTTCAGTAAACAACGGGCCCTTCCCCTGCCTCTGCACCGCCCATATGATTGTGCCATTGACCTTCTCCCCGGGGCCTCGCTACCCACCAGTCGCCTTTTTAACCTCCCCCGACCGGAGAGAGAGGCCATGGAGAAATATATGTTAGCGAGTCCCTCGCGACGGGCATTATTAGGCCTTCATCCTCCCCGGTAGGCGCCGGTTTCTTTTTTGTGGAAAAGGAGAACGGGACGCTTCGCCCTTGTATCGACTACTGAGGCTTAAATAATATAACAGTTAAGAACAAGTTCCCTCTACCACTCATTAGTTCGGCTTTTGAGCCACTGCATGGAGCCACCATCTTTTTGAAGTTGGACCTTTGCAACGCCTACCATTTAGTCAGGATAAGGGAGGGGGACAAATGGAAGATGGCCTTCAATACACCTCTGTGTCACTTTGAATATTTGGTCGTGCCGTTTGGCCTCACTAATCTTCCCGCTGTTTTCCAAACTCTGATCAATGACATACTGAGGGACTTTATCAATCGATTCGTATTTGTTTACCTTGACGCTATCCTGATATTTTCTAGCAGCCCCCAAGAACACATACGCCATGTCTGTCAAGTCCTCCAGAGACTGTGGGGAAAACCAGTTACTTGCTAAGGCGGAGAAATGCGAGTTCCACATTCCTTTGGTCAGCTTCCTAGGCTATATCATTGAAAGCGGGCAGGTAAAAGCAGACCCCGAGAAGATCCGGGCAGTGGAAGAATGGCCTCGACCCACGACACGTAAACAACTTCAACGATTCCTAGGGTTTTCAAACTTCTATCGTAGATTCATCAGAAACTACAGTCGAGTGGCGGCACCCCTTACCCGGTTTACCTCGCCATTTTGCTGGGACTCCGAAGCAGACTCGGCATTCACTGACCTGAAGAGACGTTTCACCACCGCTCCCATTCTGGTCCATCTAGACCCATCACATCAATTCATCATTGAGCTGGATGCCTCAGACTCTGAGGTAGGAGCAGTCCTGTCCCAATGATCAAGTTTGGAGGAAAAGCTTCACCCCTGCGCCTTCTATTCTCTCCGACTGTTCCCCACCGAGCGGAATTACGAAGTGGGAAATCAGGAACTGCTGGCGGTCAAACTAGCGCTGGAAGAGTGGAGGCACTGGCTGGAGGGGGCGGAACACCCGTTTGTGGTATGGACTGATCATAAGAACCTGGGGTATATTCAGACCGCCAAACGATTGAACTCCCGCCAGGCACATTGGGCATTGTTTTTTGATCGGTTCAAGTTTACCCTCACATACTGTCCAGGATCCAAGAACGGGAAGCCGGATGCGCTAACCCGCCAGCATGACTCCAAGGATGACACCTCCAAGTCCCGAGACTATCCTCCCACCTTCCTGCATGGTTGCCACCCTCACTTGGGAGATCGAGGCTAAAGTAAAGGAAGCCCAGCGGGATGACCCCGACCTGGGAAATGGACCCGGCGATCACCTGTACGTGCCCACCTCCATCAGGTCCCAGGTTATCCAATGGGGGCACACCTCCCGGTTCGCCTGCCACCCCGGGAGTGATCGGACGCTAGCTCTCCTGAGGAAGCACTTTTGGTGGCCGACCATGGAGGGGGACACCCGTTCTTATGTCTCAGCTTGTTCCATCTGTGCCTGGGGGAAGGTCTCTCATCGACCACCTGCGGGGCTACTTCATCCTCTACCTGTCCCTGGTCGTCCCTGGTCACACATCGCCTTAGACCTTGTCACCGGTCTACCCCCTTCCTGCGGAAACACCACAGTCCTCACCGTGGTAGACGGCGATTCTCTAAGGCAGTGCACTTTGTGGTCCTCCCTAAACCCCCTTCCTCTCAGGAAACCGAAGATCTCCTTGTCCGCCACGTCTTCCGCCTCCTAGGAATCCCTGCTGACATTGTCTCTGTTTGAGGTTCCCAGTTTGTCTCGCAAATATGGAAGGCCTTCTGCCAAGCCTTGGGCGCATCGGTCAGCCTGTCATCCGGCTTCCACCCCCAGACGAACGGGCAGACGGAACGGGCAAACCAAAACATTATATTCACACTGTCACAATGGTGGGGGCGTTGATGGTGGACCCAAATGCAAGACACAGGGACTGAAGTACTAGGAACAGGACAAGGATGCAGGACCTGGGCTAGGACATGGACAAGAAACAGGGGAACTGGACATGGAACTATGAACTAGGAGCCTGGGCTTGAACCCCAAGCCAGAGACTGGACAAGGACCCAGAACCTGGGTCTTGCCTCGGGCTCAGGCCCCAGAATCAGGCAAGGCAAGGACATGACATGACTGCAGGACTGGAGGCTGGGGTCTTGAGGCTTGAGCTTGGAGACAGGCTCGGGGTCTTGGGTCGTGGGTCTAGGGTACTTTGAGGTTTGTGTATGGACTCCGAGCCAGAGACAGGGCAAGGATCCAGAACCTGGGACTTGACTCGGGCTTGGACTCCAGAACTAGGCGAAGACTCTGGCTCGGACTCCAGAACTAGGTGAGGACAAGATGAGGCTACAGGACTGGACATGGCTTGGGTGAGGAATTCTTGGGTAGGGCGAGACACAAGGACAGGTAAAAGCACATGGACAGAACTCGGATAGGACTGGACTAGGCACGGACTGGACGAGGGCCTTCAGGAGCACGGAGCCTTGGACTAGAAGAGACAGGAGCACAGAACACAGAGCCGGCAGCCCTCCTTGGGAATAGGACGTAGAGCCGGGACTCATACACAGAACGCTGAACATGAAGAGATAGATCCCAACAGAAGGTGGTGGCAAACGGCTGGACCCACCTAGCGAAGGTGTGGACACAGAGACAGTTCTCAACACTAGGTAGTGGCAAACAGCCGGACCTGCCTAGTGAAGGCGTGGACATGGAGAGACAATTCCACACAACGAAAGACAGTCCCTTATCTTGACCTAACAATGTTCCGGTCTCGCTCCGGCGGTAAAACTTAAGCGATACAGGTGGGTTATACAGGTGGGGAATCCAGACTAGGTGAGCAGATAAAGAATCAGGCGAGGTATCCAGGCAGACAGTCAGGTGGGGGGTGGGGGGGGGCGGGTAAAGCAAGGAGGGGAACAGAACAGTCCAGCAGGGGATCCCTGATTTGCAGAGGTATTTATGTCTCAGCCGCAATACGAGAATCATGTGCCTACAACAGAAACTGGGGAGAAACCCTGGAATAAGGAACTATGGACCGGACCGTGAACTGGAATATGGACTTCACGGACTGGACCATGACACATACAGTCAAGATGGTGTCACAAATGCTGATATCTCTCTAGCCCTCTCTGTTAAAGGAACGCACCAATATCCCTTTAACAGGTCAATCTTTGTAAGGTATTTAGCCTTCCCCACTTTATCAATGCAGTCATTCACTCTCTTTCCTTGTTCTTTCTTGTTTCCAGCTTCTTGTTCAACCATCTTACTTTCCTCTAAATTCTTTCTGTAAGAATGCTCCTTGATTGGCTGGGCTGAATTTACAATGATGTCATGCCCTGCAGCCATACACCATCTTGGAATGTCAGAAAATAAATCTTTATGTTTGCTAGTTAATTTTTCAACTGTTTTTGCAGTGTAGGTTCCAAATGATGGACCTTGTCAGTGATATTTTTCAAAACAATGGAACTCTTCAATCTTGTTGATACTAGATTCAGTGGGTTAAAATGATTTTTCACCTCATTCCCAGCCTCTGCCACCACGACTGTTTTCCTAACTACCCACAGGTGCTACCCTATCAAATAAGTGTTTATTTTAATTTGAACATTCTGCAAACTTTCCTTTGCAAGGTCACAAACATTGTTAAGTCTTTTCCACACATTGACCCATATTTCCAAATCAGACCACAGTTCTCTGAGTAGGGTCAAATGTCCTTTTCATCTGTGACCGAACACAGGTTCAAATAGACTGCACTCCAATGATTTTTGAATTATATCTCCAACAGCAAATAAGAGTAGGGAAACCCCCTCATCTCAGTTTTGTTCCAATTTTTAACACAATGTTGTATCATTTCTTAATGCATGTATGCATTTGTAAATGACAATAAAAGAGGACTGAGTGTTCTCATAATCTTAAAAAAATATATTTTTATCATGGTCTTAAGAGTGGAGTTGAACCGTTCCAAGGCTCTCTCGGACTCTGTGTGATGTGCAGATGACCCAATGTGCTTAGCTCCAAATTCTCCAATTATCCCTGGAATGTTCTCAAAGTAACTGTATGCTGACAGACCGACTCGGGGGAGTGCCATACTAGATCTAGTATTAGGTAACGAACCGGGTCAGGTCACAGATCTCTCAGTGGGTGAGCATCTGGGGCACAGTGACCACCAGTCCCTGGCCTTCAGCATTATCATGGAAAAGGATAGAATCAGAGAGGACCGGAAAATTTTTAATTGGGGAAGGGCAAATTATGAGGCTATAAGTCCAGAACTTGTCGGTGTGAATTGGGATGATGTTTTTGCAGGGAAATGTACTACGGACACGTGGTCGATGTTTAGAGATGTATTGCAGGATGTTAAGGATAAATTTGTCCCAGTGAGGAAGATAAAGAATGGTAGGGTGAAGGAACCATGGGTGACAAGTGAGGTGGAAAATCTGGTCAGGTGGAAGAAGGCAGCATACATGAGGTTTAGGAAGCAAGGATCAGATGGGTCTATTTAGGAATATAGGGTAGCAAGAAAGGTGCTGAAGAAGGGGCTGAGAAGAGCAAGAAGGGGGCATGAGAAGGCCTTGGCAAGTAGTGTAAAGGAAATCCCCAAGGCATTCTTCAATTATGTGAAGAACAAAAGGATGACAGGAGTGAAGGTAGGACTGATTAGAGATAAAGGTGGGAATTTGTACCTGGAGGCTGTGGAAGTGAGCGAGGTCCTCAATAAATACTTCTCCCTGGTATTCACCAATGAGAGGGAACTTGATGATGGTGAGGACAATATGAGTGAGGTTGGTGTTCTGGAGCATGTTGATATTAAGGCAGAGGAGGTGTTGGAGTTGTTAAAATACATTAGGATGGATAAGTCCCCGGGGCTGATGGAATATTCCCTGGGCTGCTCCACGAGGCGTGGGAAGAGATTGCTGAGCCTTTGGCTAGGATCTTTATGTCCTCGTTGTCTACGGGAATGATACCGGAGGATTGGAGGGAGGCGAATGTTGTCCCATGTTCAAAAAAAGTAGTAGGGATAGTCCAGGTAATTATAGACCAGTGAGCCTTACGTCTGTAGTGGGAAAGCTGTTGGAAAACATTCTTAGAGATAGTATCTGTGGGCATTTAGAGAATCATGGTCTGATCAGCATGGCTTTCTGAAGGGCAGATCATCTCTAACAAGCCTGATAGAGTTCTTTGAGGAGGTGACCAGGCATATAGATGAGGATAGTGCAGTGGATGTGATCTATATGGATTTTAGTAAGGCATTTGACAAAGTTCCACATGGTAGGCTTATTCAGAAAGTCAGAAGGCATGGGATCCAGGGAAGTTTGGCTCAGTGGTTTCATAATTGGCTTGCCTGCAGAAGGCAGAGGGTCGTGGTGGAGGGAGTACATTCATATTGGAGGGTTGTGACTAGTGGTGTCCCACAAGGATTGGTTCTGGGACCTCTACTTTTCGTGATTTTTATTAACGACCTGGATGTGGGGGTAGAAGGGTGGGTTGGCAAGTTTGCAGACGACACAAAGGTTGGTGGTGTTGTAGGTAGTGTAGAGAATTGTCAAAGATTGCAGAGAGACATTGATAGGTTGCAGAAGTGGGTGGAGAAGTGGCAGATGGAGTTCAACCCGGAGAAGTGTGAGGTAGTACGCTTTGGAAGGACAAACTCCAAAGCAGAGTACAAAGTAATTGGCAGGATACTTGGTAGTGTGGAGGAGCAGAGGGATCTCGGGGTACATGTCCACAGATCCCCTAAACTTGCCTCACAGGTAGGTAGGGTAGTTAGAAAGCTTATGTGGTGTTAGCGTTCATAAGTCGAGGGATAGAGTTTAAGAGTCGCGAGGTAATGATGCAGCTCTATAAATCTCTGGTTAGGCCACACTTGGAGTACTGTGTCCAGTTCTGGTCGCCTCACTATAGGAAGGATGTGGAAGCATTGGAAAGGGTACAGAGATGATTTACCAGGATGCTGCCTGGTTTGGAGAGTATGGATTATGATCAGAGATTAAGGGAGCTAGGGCTTTACTCTTTGGAGCGAAGGAGGATGAGAGGAGACATGATAAAGGTATATATTAAGAGGAATAGATAGAGTGGATCACCAGTACCTCTTCCCCAGAGCACCACTGCTCAATACAAGGGAACATGGCTTTAAGGTAAGGGGTGGGAAGTTCAAAGGGGATATTAGAGGAAGGTTGTTTACTCAGAGAGTGGTTGGTGCATGGAATACACTGCCTGAGTCAGTGGTGGAGACAGATACACTAGTGGAATTTAAGAGACTACTAGACAGGTATATGGAAGAATTTAAGATGGGGGTTTATATGGGAGGCAGGGTCTGAGAGTTGGCACAATAATGTGGGCCGAAGGGCCTGTAATGTGCTGTACTATTCTATGTCTATGTTAAAGTTAATACCCTGGTCAAATTGAATTTCTTTGGGCAGACCTACCAGTGTGAAAAACTTACTGAATGCTTTTACTACAGTCTTTGCCTGGATGTTTCCGAGTGGCAAGGCTTCAGGGAACTGAGACACAGCACACATAATTGTTAACACATACTGATGACCAGCTGCAGTCTTTGGCAATGGGCCTACACAATCCACTGTGACCCTTGAAAAAGGTTCACCAAAAGCAGGTATCAGTTTAAGTGGTGCTACTTGAATAACCTGATTAAGTTTCCCATCAACTTGGCTGGTGTGTCAAGTCCTGCAATAATTCACACCATCCTATCTTAAACTAGACCAGTAGAATTCCTTCATAATCCTATTCACTGTCTTTCTCTCTCCAAAATGTCCACCGAAAGGCATGTTTAAAATTTCATCCCTGTAAAGTTTCGGAACTACTACCTGATGCTCAATGGCCCAATCCTCACTTGCAGGCACAGTGGCTGGTCTCCACTTTCTCATCAACATCCCATCTTTAAGGTAATATCTCACTGACTCTCTCTGAACCTTCTCTTCTGTGAGAGCTGTCTCCTTTAAAGCCACCATATCTGAATCTTTATTCTGTTCCTCCATAAATTCCTTCCTCGATAAGGACAAACCTTTTGTCATACATCTTACTCTCATCAGCTTTACTACCCCCTAAGTCCTGCTGGAATATGAAAGGTAGAAAAGTCGATGACACATCATCCTGGAGAGGTGTCAACCTCCCCCCATTGTTTACTAAAGTTAGCATTATCAATAGACTTATAAAAAACATGTGTATATTGTGGAAGAGGCCAAACAATCCATTTATCTCATTCCTACGACCTTTATTCTGACCTGTCTCCTTAGCAACTTCCACCAATGGCGTCTCAAAACCATATCAATTCTCCTTTTTCTCCACAACATCGTCATGCATAACATCATAACCTTGAAGGTGTTTACCTCCAAATGTCAAAACAAAATTCAACAGAGTGGCACATACTTCCTCAGCAGGCCTTTGTCCTGCAAGCACGGTCAAATGTCGTGAAACCAATCTAACTTTCACAATTACTTTATTCAAAAGTCCGGAAACAACACCTTTCCCAATATCTTCAGTAACATTTACCTCACCGATTTCTATCTTATTACTAACTTTTAAACCTTCCCTCCCCCCCCCCCCCCCACCAATACAAGTGACTAAGAATTCTCAATTTCCACTGGTACCAAGGTTAACCGCTTATTCACTGAGCCATAACCATCTGACACAAAAGAACGGCATTCCTTTCCAACCAAGTCGGACACCTCAGACCTTAACTGAGCTTCAACACAAGGTTCAGTACCCTGTGAATCCACAGATACTTCAACAATCTGAACACAGGCAATTGGGACAGCTGCCTCTTCTGGGCCTTCATCACTTGCCCCAGTTTCAAATTCAAGGTCACCCCGAACCTCCCAGCTACTCTCTGGGTAACTCTCATCTGGAGTAGACTCAACCTCGTGGGATAAACCAACTTCATCTGCTGTCTTAGCAGACCCCTGCAAGGTGGCGGCATCCTCTTCAACTAGGTATGCATTTACATCAGCAGGAACACAATTTTTAAATTCTTCAAACAAAACAAGCTCTTCCGAGCTGTAAAAATCATCAGGGTCTGACACTAAACCTCTCAGCTGCCACATCTCCCTCTTGAACTGTCTCTGTCTTTCTACCTCTTCTCTCTGTTTTTCTGCCTCTTCTGCCTTGAGCTGTTTCAGTTGCAACTCATGTTCCCTTTTTAATTTTTCCAACTGAAGCTGAAGCTCAGCCTCAGTAAGTACTTTATCTTCAGCAAACATTTTCAACACATCCTCAGTAAATTGTGTCGTTGAAATATAATATTCAATTTTTTTTGAATTTCTACCTTAGCCATACCCTTCTTTACCGTCTTAAGTTTCAGCTCCTCAACAATTGTCTGCAATTCATCCTTTTTAGCTCTCTTCAAAACCACAGGGTTTGACAATGCCAGAAATTTCCTAACATCCATTTCTGCTGTTTTCCCACATGACCAAATCAAAAGGGATTTTCCCCAATCAATTCCAAATAAGCCCCAACCAATTTGTTCATATCCCAGACGCAGGCCCCAATTTTGATAGGGACCCAGGACGGGCTAAAGTTCCAGCAGAAATGGAAAACACTTTGGAGTCCAGTATTGCTATTAACTAATGGTATTTATTAGTAACTACAGAATACAGTAATATAAATGCAGATATATCAAACAGGATTGCAATGATTATATATAAGTAAGTGTGGAAATATATGAAAACCAAGCTTCTTCAAGTCTAGGGGTAAATGATGATGATGTGTAAAGCTCAGTTCAGTTCGTGGTATTGAGTTGAGTGTTGATGGAGAGAGGGAGAGGGAGAGATTTGAGTCTTCAGGTGAGCTGATGCTGTCGATCTTCCCATTGTCCTCCGAAATCCTTTAGAAGTCACCGACTGTGACCACAACAAAGGGACCATTCTTCTGTGGTGGAATTATCAACCCGTGTGAGGGTTGGACACACAAATGTCTCCCCACCGGTCACTCCCTTTTCACACTGTGAGAGCTGCTGATTGATCCGCCTGATCGATCCTCCAAAACCCACCTTTTCTGTGGGCACAACAAAACTCATTCAGTGTCCAAAACCATGTGTCTCCAGGTCTAAGAGCTGACCTTCTATTTATCTCGCTGTGCTGAATACTAGCTGTCCATCAGGCAGCTCCTCCCTCCTCTCTCTGTAAGAACACAGAAGCTGCCAGCGTCCCTGTAGGAAGTATAAACAAACTGTGAGCAATCTTTGCCTCTCTCTCTTTCTTTTTAACAAAGTGTCTGGTGTTGAGCAACTCCCTCTCTCTCTTTTCAAAAGCACAGTTCATAGGGGTAATTAGAGACCCCATCACAATATATCTAACATGATTACCAATTTGCGGGACTGTCCTGAATCCTTAAAGGAGCTGCACCAGCTATCCGCACTGCGAAGAGTTAGAGTGTCTAAGTTCCAGAAGCTGGATCTGTTGGGTGCGTCTCTTAACAGGACCCATCACCTATGGCTGACTGCTGACAATCCTGGCTGTTTGTAGAGACAGTGATGATAGACGTCAAAGAGGGCCAGATCTAAGATGTCTCTATCAGGCACCCAGCACCTCTACTGTGGTCCGAATTCTTCCCAGTCCACGAGGTATTGTTGAACACCTGGAGCAGTACGCAAGTACAGAAGTCTTCTCACCGTGAAGACCTGTTCCCCCTCAATAAACCAGAGTGGCAGCAGGGCTGGTGGTGGTGGGGCTAAGGGACTGATGCAGACAGGTTTTAATTTATAGATGTGGAAGGTGGGATTCATCTTTAGAGTCTTGGGGAGCTGCAAGGTATAAGCCATGGGGTTTACTTTCCTTAGGACTTTGATGGATCCAGTGAATTTGCTTGCCAACTTTCTAGATTCCACACAGAGATACGAATTATAAGTGGACAGCCAGACCTGTTGCTCAGGGTCTAAATTGGGTCTGTCTTCTCCTTCAGTTTGCTTTGGTCTCTGACCTCTGGATGGAGGCCAGAAAAGTTTCTCATGCCCTAATCTATTTCTGCTTGCAGCATTGGATGAAATCTTTGGCTGCAGGGACCCCAACCTCTGCCTCCTTGCATGGAAAGAGGGGCAGCGGATAACCAAACTGTCACTTGAATAGTGACATCCCATACGCTGAATGCTGTAAGATGTCCACTCATAAGGTCTTTCTGAGGCCAGGCATCTGAAGGTACATTCTAAATCTTGTTTAGTCCACTCCATCTGACCTTTAGATTGAGGGTAAAACCCAGAGGAAAAGCTTACTGCTGCCACTATCAGTTTACAGAACACTCTCCAGAAATATGATGTTTATTGTGGACCACAATCTGAGACAACATCCACCAGGAATCTGTGGATCCTGAAGACCAGCACCAGGACTATTTTGGCTGTCCCCCCTGCAGATGGTTGCTTCTTCAAGACAATGAACTTGCAGGCTTTCAAAAACCAATCAAAAATTACCATGATGACCGGCTTCCCCTTGGTTGGCAGGAGACCCATGACAAGGTCCATGGAGGTGTGTGTCCAATGTCTTTCCAGAACAGGACGGGGGTGGGGGAGCCCTTGAGATCAGGAATGAGGCTCCTTGTTCCAGTCACACACCTTACATGCTTCCACGAAGGACCGAACCTCTTTTGTCATTCCAGGCATCCAGTACCTCCACTTGGTAAACCTGAGGGTCCTGGCAATCCCTGGCAGTGTGGTCATTTTTGACGAATGACCCCATTGGAGTACTTGTGACCAGAATGAAGTTGGGACAAAGAGCTGACCTAGAAGGCTGTTCTTAGAAATTCCCCCCAATCGCTTGGGCCTTGTGATCAGGATCGTCGTTTGCTCATCCAATTGCTGTGACCACACTGACTTGCGGCAAAATAGGGGTAGGTTGCTCCTCTCATTCTGGTTCGTCAAACTCACGGGACAGGGCTTCTGGCTTCTGGTTCTTTGACCCCAGTCAATAGAACAGGATGAATTCAAAAAACAAAGACAACCTGACCTGCTCGGAATGCAGGCTCTTGGCCTCCTGAATATAAGCCAGGTTCTTCTGGTCAGTCCAAATGATAAAAGGGTTCCTGGCCCCCTCAAACCAGTGACGCCATTACTCCAAAGCTAAGAACTGCAAGGGGCTCCCAATTCTCGTTGTCATAGTTCCTCTCTGCCGGGGATAGCCACCTGGAGAAGAATGCGCACAGGTTTAGTTTACCATCCAAAGGTGATCGTTGAGACAAGATGGCACCCACTCCATTGATTGAGCTGTCCACCTCCATGATGAAGGGGAGGTCCCAGTTAGGAGAAACCAAATTAGAAGCTGTTGTGAACCACTGTTTGAGCTCAACAAAAGCAGACTCTGCTTCGGTAGTCCAGACGTAAGGGTGTGTAGAATTCTTAATTAGCAAAGGCAGCAGACCTGCACTGAGCTGAAGTTGCTTATGAACTTCTGGTAGAAATTTGCAATCCCCAAGAAACATTGGATTTGTTTGCTGCTAGATGGTGGCGGTCAGTCTCTGACTGCCTGGGTCTTGGTAAGTCTTGGTAGGCTCCATCTTGAGATTGCCATTGGAGATGATGAACACCAAAAATGAAACAGTCGTCACGTGAAACTCAGACTTCTCCAACAGAACATCAACTCCATGCTCTAGACGCCTCTTTAAAATGTCCCTGACGTTAACGTCGTTTTTCTCCATGGACTTTGAAAAGGTTACGGTATCATCAATGTAGATGAAGGAATACTTATCAAGAATATCCATAATGGCTGGAGCATTCACGAGGCTGAAGGGCATCACCAGATACTCGTAGTGCCCCGTTGGTGTATTGAATGCAGTCTTCCACTCATCACATTCCCTTATATGGACCAGATGGTACACACTCTGTCATTCCAGATTTGTGAATACTCTCAGTCTTGGAGCATTTCGAAGTCCATGAATGGCAGTGGGTAGTGATATTTGGCCATCATGCAGTTTAATCCTCTATAATCAATGCACGGCCAAGGGCTTCCGTCCTTCTTTCGTATGAAGCAGAAGCCTGTGCCAGTGAGTGAGGTGAAGAGCCGAATGAAGCCTGTGGCAAGAGCCTCCTTAATATACTCTTCCACTACACTTCTCTCTGGGCCCAAGAGTGCGCTTAATCAACGCTGCAGGGGACAAGTACCAGGCAGCAGGTATCGCACAGTTGTGGGGTTGGTGTGTTGGAAGAGTTGAGGCCTTTCCCTTGCTGGAGGCTTCCTCCATGTCCTTGTAGATGGATGCACTTTCAATGGGTTTGGGTGTTCTATCTCCTTGGACTCTCTTTCGAAGATGATCCCTGAGGCTTTTTAGGCGGTGGGGTGATTCAACTGACCTCAGAGTCCGCTCCCTAGGCTCACAAAGCTCATTCATGGAAACGAGCCAAGTCAGAGTCTAAATCCCAATCAGGATCCTCAGTCAGCGGCAGCGAGGTGTTACAGAGGGTTCTTTTCCTCCTGGAAACAGGTTTCAAGGCTCGGCATAATGGAGTCTGTTCCATTACTCGAGACCTGGTAGCTGTGTTCTTAAGGTTGGCTGCAAGTTTCCCAGAGAGTTCGGGCATCTCTTTGGTCTAGTTCCTGTGGGATTCAGACTCGATAGTGTCAGAACTCATACAGTCTCATCGTCTGGAATCAGTTTCTCCATCCAGGAGGGCAGGACTAAGTCACCAGAAGGTCTTGGATTACTTCGCACTGAGGCTGCACCCTTTTTGGTCATTTCTCATGGGAGTGTCTGAGTCTTGGAACACCATGCCACAAACAAACCCTCTTACAATGACGGACCAAGAAATTGAGGGGTAGGGCCAGGAGGGGATTTGGTACTCGAATTAGTGTAGTAAAGGGAACAGATAATATTAGTGTGAGGAATGTGAAACCAACGTTTTGTTTCAATGATTCTCCCCTCCCTCCAGTCCATGGAGGATTATGCTGGGATAGCCAAGGGTACTCGAGGATCAGGGGTACGTGGAGAATCAATTATGTAGAAACTAATATCATCCCCATGATCTGCTATCCTCATCTGCAAATCCACAGTCTGTTGCTGGATCCGCCCGGAACTGAGTGGGTGACTGTCCAAGACAGTTGCAGGCATGGCTTGGCTCAACACTCACAGCGGGCAGTAACTTACAGATAAGTTACAGTACCTGGGCCTTTGTCCCTCCCTCTGCAATTGGATGCTCCGGTTAGGAAGACCACCATTCGTGATAATATCTCCTCCTTGCTGACGATCAACACTGGTGCACGTCAGGGGTGTGTGCTTAGCCCACTGCTTCTCTCTCTCTATACCCATGACTATGTGGTTGGGCATAGCTCAAATACCATCTATAAATTTGCTGATGATACAACCGTTATTGGTAGAATCTCAGATGGAGATGAGAGGGCGTGCAGGAGGGAGATATACCAACTTGTGTCGTGGTGCCACTGCAACAACCTTGCACTCAATAACAGTAAGACAAAAGAGCTGATTGTGGATTTCAGGAAGGGCAAGATCAAGGAACACATACCAATCCTCATAGAGGAATCAGAAGTGGAGACAGTGAGCCATTTCAAGTCCCTGGGTGTCAAGATCTCTGAGCACCTAACCTGCCCCCAACATATCGACGCAGCTATAAAGAAGGCAAGACAGTGACAATACTTCATTAGGAGTTTGAAGAGATTTGGTAGGTCAACAAAAACACTCAAAAGCTTCTATAGATGTACCATGGAGAGCATTCTGACAGGCTGCCACACTGTCTGGCGGGGGGCGGGGTTGGGGTGTTGGGTGGCTACTGCACAAGACCGAAAGAAGCTGCAGAAGGTCATAAATTTAGTTGGCTCTACCGGGGGTACTAGCCTACATAGTACCCAGGACATCTTCAAAGAGAGGTATCTCAGAAAGGCAGCGTCCATTATTAAGGACCCCCAGCACCCATTCCCATCAGATAGGAGGTACAGAAACCTGAAGGCACACACTCAGCGATTCAGGAACAGCTTCTGCCCCTCTGCCATTTAATTCCTAAATGGATATTGAACCCATGAACACCCCCTCACTTTTTAAATATATACTATTTCTGTTTTTGCATAATTTTTAATCTTGTTCAATATATGTAAACTATAATTTATTTATTTATATATTTTTCTTTTTATATTATGTATTGCTTTGAACTGCTGCTGCTAAACTAACAAATTTCATGACACATGCTGGTGATAATAAACCTGATTCTGGATGTTGAACCAACCAGTGAATCAATGGGATTGGGATTAGTGACTGCTACGGTTATAGTCCTCCTGATACTGAACGGTCTTAGCAGTCCTGACTGTTCCAGCCTGGGATGTTCAATCATGCCCACAGAACCTGGTCTTAGACTCTCCCAGTATAGGAAAAATCCTCTCCACATCCACTCTTATCAAGGCTTTTCAACATTTGATCAGTTTCAATAAGGGCACCACTCATTATTCTGAATTCCAGCAAGTACATGAAATTCTCTCCTTATGACAAGCCTTTCAATCTCAGAATGATTTTTGTGAACTCTCCTCAATGTGACCACATTCTTTCTTAGATAAGGGGCCCAAAAGTGCTCACAGTACTTCAAGTTGGGCCTCACCAATGCTTTCAAAGACTCAACGTTACATCCCTGCTCTTATCTTGTAGTCCACTTGGAATGAATGCTGACATCACATTTGCCTTCCTCACCACTGACACAACCTGCAAATTAACCTTTAGGAAATCCCGCACAAGGACTCCCAAGTTCCTCTGCACTTCAGATTTTTGAAATTTCTGTCCGTTTAGAAAACAGTCTGCCCTTTTATTTCTTCTTCCAAAGTGCATGACCATACAATTCCAAACATTGTATTCCATCTGCTGCTTCATTGCCCGCTCTCCCAATCTGTTTTAGTCCTTCTGTAGCCTCTCTACTTTCTCAAAACTACCTGCCCCTCCACCCATCTTGATTCATGTGCAAACTTTGCAACAAAGCCGACAATACCATCATCCAAGTCATTGACATTTTTCATTAAAAGCAGTCCCACCACTAGTCATCGGCAGCCAAACAGAAAAGTCTCCCTTTTATCCCATTCTTTGCCTTGTAGCAATCAGCCACTTTATCCATGCTAGTGTCTTTCCTGTAATACCATGGGCTCTTAACTTGTGAAGCAGCCTCGTGTGCGGCGCCTTGTCAAATGCCTTCTGAAAATCCAAGTACACAATATCCACCGATTCTATTCTGCTTGGTAACTCTTCAAAGAATTCCAACAAATTTCTCAGGCAGGCTTTTCCTCGAGAAAACCATGCTGACTGTGGCCTGCTTTATGATGTGCCTCCAAGTACCCAGAAACTACAACCTTAACAATCAACTCCAAAATCTTCTCAACCACTAAGATCAGATTAACTGGCCAACAATGTCCTTTCTTCTGCCTCTCTCCTTCTTAAAAAGAGGAGTGACATTTCCAATTTTCCAGTCTTCTGGAACCATTCCAGAATCTAGTGATTTGTGAACAATCATCACTAATGCCTTCCCAGTCTCTTCAGTCACCTCCTCCAGAACCCTGGGGTGTACACCATCTGGTCCAGGTGACCTACCTACCTTCAGACCTTTCAGTTTCTCAAGAACCTTCTCCCTAGTAATGGCAGAGTCTCCCACTTCTGCCCCCTGACACTCTCGAAATTCCCATACAGCTCGTGCCTTCCACAGTGAAGACTGATGCAAAATACTTCTTTAGTTCTTCAGTTTGTCCACCATTTCCTTGTCCCCTATTACTATCTCTCCAGCATCATTGTCCAGTAGTCTGATATCCATTTTCTTCTCTCTTTCACAATTTATGTATCTGAAGAAACCTTTGGTATCCTTTTTAACAGTATTGGCTAGCTTACTTTTGTATTCCATGCTTTTCTTCTGTAAGGCCTTTTTCATTGCCTTCTGGTGGTTTTTAAATTCTTCCCAGTCTAACTGCCCACCAATTCTTGCTCCATTATATTAACTTCCTGCCATAGGGATTGCGTTTACCAGTCTATAGTTTCTGGCATTTTATGGGATCGATTCCCATCAATGAGAGGACTCCTTCATCCGGTTATCAGCAGTCATTTGGACAAAGCCCCAGGATGAGATTGAAAGGAAGAAATCTCAGTCTGTCTCTGTGGGAATGCCCCCAAACGCAGTATTGTGCAAAAATATACTTGGATCAGAATTTGGAGAGTCACACGTTCACAAAGTCGAGGAGATTTCCAGTGCCTAGAACACAGGGTGCAGAGCAGGAAGTGAGAAACATGTCCCGGATTTGGATATTAGTCCAGTACACTGGCCTTTGAGGATCTCTCCCTCGTACTCTGACCTCTCCCTCCTTGTCCTTCCTTGTTTCCCTCCCTCTTTCACCTTCCACCTTCTCTATTCATTTCATCAAGGGGTTGAGTTGGTGATGCAGATACGCAAGTTCAGATCACATCACGGCAGCTGGGATGTTTAAACTCAGTTCATTAAACATGTAACTGTGGCTTTGACGAAATGGATTGATGTCCGTGTTTCAAGGAAGGGAATCTACTGACTTTACCTGGTCTGGCCTGTATATGTCTCCAGGCCCACGGTAATGTAGTTGACCTTTAACTGCACTGTGAAATGACCCAGTAATCCACCCAGTTCAAGAGCAGTTGGGATGGGAAAGAAATGTTGTTCTACTCACATCTCATGACTGAATAACTAAAAGTCATCCACGGTTATATTGTATCATGACGGATCCATCACAGTTTAGATTTGTGATCAATCCCATGAGATTGGGATTGATTTTAATTTAAATTGCAGATATAGCATTAGGAATGACTCTTGTCAATAGTTGGATTGGCCAGTCCTGCTTACACATGAGTGACCAGTGTAAGTTCAGGTTATGGGCATGGGAAATCTCCACAGGATCTGGTCCTAAGTCATCTCCTTAGCTGCAATAACTTCCCCAGTATCTGAGTCAGTGCCATGCCCCCTCATGACATGCTCTGCACTCCAGGTTATGGGCACAGGGAGTCTCCTACAATACATGATTGTGGGTGCAGTCTCTAAAATCTGCTCCATATATATTTTCCCAAATGTCCGAACATGGTGCATTCCTCAGATATGGGGTTGGGAATCTGATACTCGGATTCTTCCAAATAGCTGATTTTAAATTGCTTCTCAAACATGGGAATCACCACCCTTCCCGAAGATCATTCGTGCATTCCCAAGCTCTTGTCATACTTCCTCATGAATGATGTTGAGAATTAACCACAATTTCTGGTCCTGTGGAGGAGTATTTTTCTCATTGTCTGCTCTTTCATAGTTTTCCCCAATGTCTATTCCTGGAGTATATTCCTTCAATATCTGGTCCTGTGTGCCTTCCTCTAATGTCTGTCCCTTGGACTTACTCTGCTCAAATCAGGTGCTGGTGTCCATCACACAAACATCTGTTGTATTCTATTCTATCTTGGTTTGCATTAATTTCGTACCTGTTTATCTTTTCTACTCCTGGTGTTGTATTTTCCTGCATTGGCATATTTTAAAAAAAATGCTATTTCTTGCTGACATCCCATTCAAACATGTGTCTGGTCGATATACAGTTCTGCTTCACCTGTACTTGTACCAACACCTCCACACTCTCTGATGGGTTTCCTTCAGCTTAGCACCGAGCAGGCCAAAAGCTTTGGTCCCCACAGTAAGTTCTGTTTCACGGCAGTGATGCTGTTAAGTGCCTTTTCAGTGGCCTGAGAACAAAAATTCAGGGTGACTTGACAGTTCACTGTAGTGCAGAGGGACAAAGGTGCTGCCTTTCAGCTGAGACATTGAAGGGAGATTGTGCATACAATGGAGAAGCTCCTGTACCTACAGCTTTATAGGACATGGAGGGTGGAGATTAGGATAATGTGTTGAAATATGGGATTGAGACACTCATTATTAAACATTCCACCAATATCTGTATCTGGGATGTGTAACACGGTTCTGAAAAACTCTTCCAATGGGCCTCTGTGTTTTCCTGAATATCTTTCTCAGGGTGCAGCACCTTGGTATTCCTACCATGGGAAATCCATTAAGAACATGAACAGTATGTGTGGGGCTACACTCATATATCACAGGCTGGAAATCTCTCCGATATTTGTCCCGGGATGCACTACCCATTTGTTGTACTTGGACGCATGTGAAGTCACTGCAGTGATGAGGGAACTAAGATGGGCTGAATGGTTTTATCAACTCCAGACACTTCATTTTCTCATTTACTTTGTTTTTTAATTCACATAATTTCAAATCATGATATAAACTTCAGCAGAATAATGAAAGAAAAGCTACAGGCAATGATTTCCATAATGTCTGATTTCCAAAATATGACAGAACAAGATCCCAAGCCCCCTCTCCACCACAATCCCCGTCCCCATGTCAACTTCTTGCTCCATAACAATAATACCCATTTCCTCACCTCCCTCTTCTCTTTCACTAAGCACACCCATATTCCCCGCTCCCCATTCCCAAGCCTTAACCCTGCCTTCCTCTCCCCTCCTGTAAACCCCCTCCAGTGTCACATATCCTGCCATTTTCCCAATGTATCATCCACTGCTGTCCCTCCGCCCACTGAACCGGCTCTGTGCCCCCATTTCCCATCTGGCATCCCCGGTACATTTAGAGGTTTATTTCCTGAAATGAGCAGTTGCAGTGCAGTAGCCTCGGATTGCCGAGTGAGTGAGATGGAGACTCCATTTCCAAACATCGCAGCCACACGGGGATCTCTTGACTGAATGTGGGGCGTGTGTCTGCTGGTCACTGCTGAACCTGAAATATAGACAGGAGAGTATGATATTGTGTGTGACAAGGTGCAGCACAGACATTAACCTGTGAGGACAGGTGAACTAAATAACAGATGGTCTGTCCTCATTCCAGGAGGTGGAATCCCATAAAGAGATGTCTGTCATTAGTCTCCGAGGTCACACCAAAACAAAAACCTGAATACCAGTTCAGACCTTTAGGGTGATCCACAGTTGGGCTAATGTTTTAGTTCCTGACTAAAACCATAAGATAAGACATAGGAGCAGAATTAGGCCATTTGGCCCATTGAGTCTGCTCCAGCATTTCATCATGGCTGATCCAATTTCCCTCTCAGCCCCAATTACCTGCCTTCTCCCAGTATCCCTTCATGTCCTGACTAATCAAGAATCTATCAACCTCTTCCTTACATATACTCAGTGAGTTGGGTACCACAGCTGCCTGTGGCAATGAATTATACAGATTTTCCACTCTCTGGCTAAAGAAATTCCCCTTCACCTCTGTTCTAAGTGGATGGCCCTCTATTCTGAGGCTGTGTCCTCTTGTCTTAGACTCTCCCACCACAGAAAACTCCTCAACACATCAACTCTATTGAAATTTCAACATTCGATAGGTTTCAATGAGGTCCCCCTCATCCTTGTAAATTCCAGTGAATACAGACCCTGAGCCATCAAACACTTGTCATATGATAAGCCTTTCGATCCCTGAATCATTTTTGTGAACCTGCTCTGAATCCTCTTCAATTTCAGCAAATCCTTTCTTAAAAAAGGTGCTCAAAACTGCTCACCATACTACAAGTGAGACCTCACTAGTGCCTTAGAAATACTCAACATTACATCCTTGCTTTTATATTTTATTTCTTTTGAAATGAATTCAAACATTGCATTTGCCTTCCTTGCCACAGACTCAACCTGCAAATTAGCCTTAATGGAATCCCACACAAGGACTCCCAAAGCCCCGCACTTCAGATTTTTGAATTTTCTCTCCATTTATAAAATAGCCTACGCCTTCATTTCTTCTCCTGAAGTATTTGACCATTCACTTCCCAACACTTTATCATATCTGCCACTTCTTCGCCCATTCTCTTAATCTGTCTAAGTATTTCTGTAGCCTCACTTCTTCCTCAACTCTACCAGCCCCTCCACCTATCTTTGGCCATAAAAACCATCAATTTTCTAATCCAAATCATTGACATTTTACATGAAAAGATGCAGTCCCAACACAGACCCTTGTGGAACACCACCAGTCACCAGCAGCTAACCAGAAAAGGCTCCCTTTATTCCTACTCTTTCCCTCCTGTCAATCAGAGAATGTTCTATCCATGCTAGTATCTTTCCTGTAGTACTATGGGTTCTTTGGTAACACACACACACACAATGCTGGAGGAGCTCAGAAAGCCTGGCAGCATCTGTGAAAAAGACTAAACATTCAAAGTTTCAGACTGATGAAGGGACTTGGCCCAAAACATCGTTTGTTTACTCTTTTCCATAGATGCTGCCTGCCATCATCCTGCCTTTAGAATATTTCTTCTTTGGGTTGCATCTATCTTGTGCCTTTCAAATTGCTCCCAGAATCTCCAACCATTCCTGCTCTGTCATCATCCCTGCTGGTGTCCCCTTCCAAATAAATTTTGGCCAGCTCCTCTCTCATGCCTCTGTCATTCCCTTTACTCCACTGTAATTCTGATCCATTGATTTTAGCTTCTCCTTCTCAAATTAATTGCAGGATGAATTAAATCATATTTTGATCATAGCTCCTAGCGTTCCCTTACTTTAAACTCTCCACTCCAGTTCATTGCACAACACCTAATCCAGAATAGCTAATGCCGAGTGGGCTCATTCATCACCTGCTCTAAAACAACCCATAAGCATTCTACAAATTCTTTCCCTTGGGATGCGGCACCAAAATAATTTACTACAGCATGGGCCATTTGGCCTGCACTGTTGTGCAGAACCAGTTATAAAGCAAATCGAAAGCACCCAAGCACCAATCCCTACCACCTACACCATGTCCATATCCCCCCTTCTTCCCTACATCCACTTGCCTATCCAAACATCTCTAATGTATTTGCCTCTACCATCACATCAGCCAGTGCATTCCAGACATCCTCCACTCTCTGAGTATAAAACTAAGCCCTCACATCCCCTTGATCCTATCCCCCTCACCTAAAATTCATGCTCTCTGGTAATACATATTTCAACCCTGGGAAAGAGATACTCTCTCTCCACTCTATCTTTGTCTCTCATAATCTTGTAAACCTCGAGTAGATCCCGCACCCCCCAGCCTCCAAAGCTCCAGAGAAAACAACCCAAGTTTATGTGGCCTCTCCTGATTGCATGTTCCCTCGAAACCAGGCAGCATCCTGGCAAACCTCCTCTACACCCTCTCCAAAGCCTCAACATCCTTCCAATAGTAGGGCAACCAGAATTGTCCGCAATACTTCAGTGTGGTCTAACCTGAGTTTTATAAAGTTGTAACATAACCTCCTGACTTTTGAACTCAATGCCTCGATTAATAAAAGCAAGCATTCCTTAAACCTTGTTAACCAATTTATTGACCTGTGTAGCCACTTTCAAGGAGTATGACCTTGGATCCTATGATCTCTCTGCTTAACAATACTGTAAAAGACCTTCCCCTTAAAGGTGTACTGTCTCTTTACATTTGCCCTCCTGAGGTGTAACACCTCACATTTATCTGGATTAATCTCCATCTGCCATTTCTGAGTCCACATCTGCAGCTGATCAATGTTGTGCTGTATTCTTTGCCAGTCTTGCACACTATCCACAACTCCACCAGCCTTGGTATCATTCGCAAATTTACAAATCCACTCATCCACATTTTCATCCAGATTACTTATATACATTACAAACAGCAGAAGTCCCAGCACAGATACCTATGGGACTTCACTAATTACCGACCGCCAGCTTGAACAAATCCCCTAAACCATTAGCCTCTGTCTTCTATTCGCAAGCCAGTTCTGAATCCAAACAGCTGGTTTGCCACGGACCCCATGTATCTTAATCTTCTGGATTAGCCTCCCATGAGGGACTTTGTCAAATGCCTTACTAAAATTCATGTGGACAGCATCCACTGCCCTACCGTCATCAATCTGTCTTACCTTGTCAAAAAACTATCAAGTTGTAAGGCACAACCTGCCACGCATAAAGCCATGCTGGCTCTCCCTAATTAGGCCATGGCTTTCCAAAAGGGGATATCGAGGTACAACATTAGCCACTCGCCAGTCCTCTGAGAACTCACCTGTGGCAAGATAGGACACAAAGAGACTGGTCTCTTGCCTCCTTCAATAACCTGGAGTAAATCCCATCTGGGCTGTAGGACATCCATCTTAATCCTGATCAAGAGGCCCAACACTTCCTCCTCCTTGACTCTAAATGCCCAAATGTATTTATCTCCTCAGCACTGATCTCCATATCCTTTTCTTTGGTAAATACTGAAGCAAAGTACTCATTTGGCACCTCATTCATATTCTCTGCATCCAAGCAAATATTACCGCTCCCCCCATCCTTGAGTGGTCACATCCTCTCCTGAGTTATCCTCTTATTCTTGATGTATGTATAAAATGCCTTGAGATTCACCTTAATCCTACTTGTCAAGGACTTTTCATGGCCCCTCCTGGCTTCCGTCATTCCCTTTAGTTCCTTTATATAGAACATAGAACATAGAATTGTACAGCACATTATAGGCCCTTCGGCCCACAATATTGTGCCGACCCTCAAACTCTGCCTCCCATATAACCCCCCCACCTTAAAGTCCTCCATATACCTGTCTAGTAGTCTCTTAAATTTCACTAGTGTATCTGCCTCCACCACTGACTCAGGCAGTGCGTTCCATGCACCAAGCACTCTGAGTGAAAAACCTTCCTCTAATATCCCCCTTGAACTTCCCACCCCTAACCTTAAAGCCATGTCCTCTTGTATGGAGCAGTGGTGCCCTGGGGAAGAGGCGCTGGCTGTCCACTCTATCTATTCCTCTTAATATCTTGTACACCTCTGTCATGTCTATGGGAGAGTATAGGAGCAGGGATGTGATGTTGAGGCTCTATAAGGTGCTGGTGAAACCTCACTTGGAGTACTGTGGGCAGTTTTGGTCTCCTTATTTAAGAAAGGATGTGCTGACGTTGGAGAGGGTACAGAGAAGATTCACTAGAATGATTCCGGGAATGAGCGGGTTAACATATGAGGAACATTTGTCTGCTCTTGGACTGTATTCCTTGGAGTTTAGAAGAATGAGGGGAGACCTCATAGAAACATTTCGAATGTTGAAAGCAACGGACAGAGTGGATGTGGCCAAGTTGTTTCCCATGATGAGGGAGTCTAGTACGAGAGGGCATGACTTAAGGATTGAAGGGCGCCCATTCAGTACAGAGATGCAAAGAAAATTTTTTAGCCAGAGGGTGGTGAATCTATGGAATTTGTTGCCACGGGCAGTAGTGGAGGCCAAGTCATTGGGTGTATTTAAGGCAGAGATTGATAGGTATCTGAGTAGCCAGGGCATCAAAGGTTATGGTGAGAAGGCGGGGAGTGGGACTAAATGGGAGAATGAATCAGCTCATGATAAAACGGCGGAGCAGACTCGATGGGCCAAATGGCCGACTTCTGCTCCTTTGTCTTATGGTCTTTTGTCTCTTGTCATCCTCCTTCTCTCCAAAGAGTAAAGCCCTAGCTCCCTTAATCTCTAATCCATACTCTCTAAACCAGGCAGCATCCTGGTGAAACTCCTCTGTACCCTTTCCAATGCTTCCACATCCTTCCTATAGTGAGGCAACCAGAACTGTACACAGTACTCCAAGTGTGGCCTAACCAGAGTTTTACAGAGCTGCATCATTACCTCGCGACTCTTAAACTCTATCCCTTGACTTATGAAAGCTAACACCCCATAAGCTTTCTTAACTACCCTATCAACCTGTGAGGCAAATTTCGGGGTTCTGTGGACATGTACCCCCAGATCTCTCTGCTCCTCCACACTACCAAGTATCCTGCTATTTACTATGTACTCTGACTTGGAGTTTGTCCTTCCAAAGTGTACTACCTCACAATTCTCCGGGTTGAACTCCATCTGCCACTTCTCAGCCCACTTCTGCATCCTATCAATGTCTCTGCAATCTTCGACAATCCTCTATACTATCAACAACACCACTAACCTTTGTGTCATCTGCAAACTTGCCAACCCACCCTCCTACCCCGACATCCAGGTCATTAATAAAAATCACAAATAGTAGAGGTCTCAGAACCAATCCTTGTAGGACACCAAAAGTCACAACCCTCTAATCCAAATGTTCTCCCTCCACCATGACCCTCTGCCTTCTGCAGGCAAGCCAGTTCTGAATCCACCTGGCCAAACTTCCCTGGATCCCATGCCTTCTGACTTCTGAATAAGCCTACTGTGTGAAACCTTGTCAAATGCCTTACTAAAATCCATGTAGATCACAACTGCACTACCCTCATCTATATGCCTGGTCACCTCGTCAAAGAACTCCATCAGGCTTGTTGGACACGATCTGCCCTTCACAAAGCCATGCTGACTGTCCCTGATCAGACTATGATTCTCTAAATGCCCATAGATCCTATCTCTAAGAATCTTTTCCAAAAGCTTTCCCACCACAGACGTAAGGCTCACTGGACTATGATTACCTGGACTATCCCTACTTCCTTTTTTGAACAAGGGGACAACATTCGCCTCCCTCCAATCCTCCGGTACCATTTCCGTGGACAACGAGGACATAAAGATCCTTGCCAGAGGCTGAGCACTCTCTTCCCTCGCCTCGTGGAGCAGCCTGGGGAATATTCCATCAGGCCCTGGGGACTTATCCATCCTAATGTATTTTAATAACTCCAACACCTCCTCTCCCTTAATATCGACATGCTCCAGAACATCAACATCACTCATATTGTCCTCACCGTCTTCAAGTTCCCTCTCATTGGTGAATACTGAAGAGAAGTATTCATTGAGCACCTTGCTCACTTCCACAACCTCCAGGCACATCTTCCCACCTTTATCTCTAATCGGTCCTATCTTCACTCCTGTCATCCTTTTGTTCTTCACATAATTGAAAAATACCTTGGGGTTTTCCTTTATCCTACTCGCCAAGGCCTTTTCATACCCCCTTCTTGCTCCTCAGCCCCTTCTTTTGCTCCTTTCTTGCTTCCCTATATTCTTCAATAGACCCATCTGATCTTTGCTTCCTAAACCTCATGTATGCTGCCTTCTTCCACCTGACTAGATTTTCCACCTCACTTGTCAACCATGGTTCCTTCACCCTACCATTCCTTATCTTTCTCACTGGGACAAATTTATCCTTAACATCCTGCAAGAGATCCCTAAACATCGACCACATGTCCACAGTACATTTCCCTGCAAAAACATCATCCCAATTCACACCCGCAAGTTCTAGCCTTAATGCATCAAAATTTGCCCTTCCCCAATTAAAAATTTTCCAATCCTCTCTGATTCTATCCTTTTCCATGATTTATACTCCTCACGTGCTTCATTTGATTCAAACTTCTGAAGGTTTACATACTTTTTCTTCTTGACTAAGTTCATCACATCTCTGGATATCCAAAGTTCTCTTATATTTCCATCCCCATCCTTCCTTCTAACAGGTACATACCTTTCCTGTACTCTGTGTAATTGCTCTTTAAACATCTTCCACTCTTTAAGAAGGGAGGAAGGCAAAAAAAAGGAAATTATAGGTCAGTTAGCCAAAACTCAGTGGCTGGGAAAGTGTTGGAGTCTCTTATTAAGGATGAGTTTTTGGGGTATTTGGAGACTAATGATGATATAAGTCAAAGTCAACATCGTCTCTACAATGGGAAATCTTGCCTGACAAATCTGTTAGAGTTCTTCAAGGAAGTAACAAGCAGGGTGGACAAAGGAGAGGCAGTGGATGTCATTTACTTGGATTTTCAGAAGGCATTTGTTAAGGTGCCACACTTGAGGCTACTCAACAAGATAAAATCCGATGATGTTACAGGAAACGTACCGGCATGGATAGAGGAATGGCTGACAGGCAGCAGGCAGTGAGTGGGAATAAGAGGGGCCTTCTCTGGTTGGTTGCCATTGACGAGTGATGTTCCGCAGGGATCAGTATTGAGACCGCTACTTTTCAGATTGTTTGTTTATGACTTTGATAATGGAATTGATGGCTTTGTGGCAAAGTATGAAGATAGGTAGAGGGGTAGGTAGTGCTGAGGAAGCAATGCAATTGCAGCATGACTTAGACAAATTGGAAGATTTGGAAAAAAGTGGCAGATGAATTACAATCTAGGGAAATGTATGATAATGCATTTTGGTAAAAGGAACAATAGTGCGGACTATTATCTAAATGCGGAGAAGGTTCAAACATCAGAGGTGCAAAGGGACTTAGGAATCCTTGTGTAAGATTCCCAGAAGGTTAATTTACAGGTCAAGCCTGTGATGAAGAAAGCAAATGGAATGTTGGCATTTATTTCAAGGGGAATAGAATATCAAAGCAAGGAGATAACGCAGAGGCTTCATAAGACACTAATCAGGCCACACTTGGCATACTGTCATCGGTTTTGGGCCCAATATCTCAGAAAGGATGTGTTTTCATTGGAGAGTCCAGAGAAGGTTCATGAGGATGATTCCAGGAATGACGGAGTTAAGGTATGAGGAGCAAATGGCAGATTTGGGCCTGTACTCACTGGAATTTAGTAGAATGCGGGGGAATCTCATTTACCAAATGTTTACCAAACATCTACCAAATGTTGAAAAGACTAGATAGGATGGATGTGGAGTGTATGTTTCCTCTGGTGGGGGTATATGGAACAAGAGAGCACAGCCTCAAACTTGAGGGGCAATCTTTTAGAACAAAGGTAAGGAGGAGTTTTTTTAGCCTGAAAATGCTGAATCTGCGGAATGCTCTGCCACAAACTGCAGTAGAGGCCAAATCATGGATGTATTTAAGGTGGAAGTTAATAGTTTCCTAATCGGTCAGGGCATCAAAGAATATGGCGAGAAGGCAGGTGTATGAGGTTGAGTGGAGTCTGGGATCAGCCGTGATGGAATAGCAGGGCAGCCTTGATGGGCTGAATGGCCTAATACTGCCCCCGTCTCACGGTCTTATGTCTGATATGGACTTGCCAGAGAAAAGGTGTTCCCAATTAACGCTTCTTAGTTCCTGCCTAATGCCCTTGTAGGTTGCCCTGTGTCAATTTAAATCTCTTCCACAAGGACCATACCTATCCTTGTCGATAGCTATCCCAATCCCAATTTATCCGCATATTGAAATTCCTGATTACTCTCTTAACATTGCACTTTTGACATGCATTTTCTATCTCTCATTGTAATTTGTAGACTGCATCTTTGCTACTGTGCGGAGGTCTGTATATAACTCATATCAAGGACTTTACCCTTACTGTTTCTTAGCTCTACCCACAACAACTCTACAACTTCTGATCCTTTGTCACGTCTTTCTAATGATTTGATTTAATTTTTTTCCCAACACAGCTACACCACGCCTTCTACCTATCTCCCTGTCCTTTCAATTCAATGTTTTTTCTTTGGGCATCACCCCAAGGTTCATCACCCTTTTCCATTTCAACTCATCCCATTGACTGCAATTTTGCCCTAACATCAGCCTTTGCTTGCTAGCAGACTCACTACACACTGCCTCTGTTTGTAAACCAACGAATAGGTCCTCAGCTCTATCACTCCATTTTCCATCCCCTGCCAAATTAGTTCAAACCCTTCTGAACAGCTCCAGCAAACCTGCCCACAAAGATATTTATCTGCCTTGGATTCACGTGCAACCCATGAATATTCTTCCACCTTTTCCTTATCAAGACCCAGAAGACCCAGCATACTGATGCAGCTTCAGAGAAGGCACAACAGCTGCTGTATTTGTTTAGGAGCTTGAGGAGTTTTGGTATGTCACTGTGGAGAGCAGTCTCACTGCACACTGCTTCTGTTTGTAAACCAACAACAGAATATTATTTACTATCATGATAAATGATATATTTTCTAATAGAAATAGTAGTATTGGAATATCATTATTTGTGGATGATGGAGCTATATGGAAAAGGGGTGGGAATGTGGAATTTATAACACGGAAACTTCAAGAAGCAAATGTTAAGGTGGAAGATTGGGCATGAAAATAGGAATTCAGATTTTCAGCAGAGAAATCCAAAATAATGTTTTTCACTAGGGAGAGGACAGAACAACACTTGAAGCTAATACTTTATGGTATGGAATTAGAAAATGTGGATACCTTTAAATTTTTAGGAATCTGGTTTGATAAAAGACTCACATGGTCAACACATAGTAAAGAAATAATAACCAAAAGTAAGAAAGTGCTAAATGTTATGAGGTGTTTAAAAGGAAAGGAAAGGGGAGCTGACAGGGGCAATAAGGACAATACCAGTGGTGGCAATGCAGGTGGAGTTTGGAGAGACACCTCTGGAACTGAGAAGATCACAACTTGTGTTAACATATTGGGTAAACCTACAAGGGCCTGGAGAACATCATCCAAGTAAACGGCTTTTAGATTGATGCTGGGAAAAGGAAAGAAAGAAATTCAGAAGTTTTGCATGGACTATTGAAGGGAAAGCAGAAAGGACAGGAGTTAGTAAAAAGGCAGTGAGTGATACAATGCCTTTTCCTGAGCTGTCTCCATGACTGTGTGAAGCACCGGGGTGGATCCTAAATTATTCCAAAAGAGACAGAAAAATAGAGAGGTGATTTTAAATCAAGATATAGTTGAAACTTATGTAAATAATGGTCATTATGTATATTTACAAATGCAAACAAATGCTTCAAAACTGGCAATATTAGATTAGGGGTAGGATTGGTGGTGCCTGATTTTAACATGAAAAAGCAGGTGAGGATAGATGATGATTTCTCAGTGTATACAGATGAAATGACAGCTGGACTATTCACTTTGCAGTGGGTGGAGGGGGTAAGATCAATTAGATTTGCAATATTGTCTGATTCAAGGACAACAATCAGGAGTCTAAAAGATTTACATTCAGAGGCAAGACGAGACATTGTAAGTAAGGTAATACAAACCTTATTTCGACTATATAATAATATCCAGAAAGAAATGGGATGGTTGAGGAATGCAGGAAAGAGCAGGAGGCAGGAGGTGATAACATCAAAATTGAGATTTGGGCACACAGGATTAAAGTACATCGTTTTTCATGAAGAAACACAATAATGGGAGTTGTGATTATTGTAATCAACAAGACATAATCAAGAGAGTGGTTGGTTGATTTTAGAGTTATCACAGAATAAAATTCAATTTAAAATTAACAGCATTTTGCAGAAAGGATTGCAGGATTATTACCTTAAGTATATAGTGCAGTTCATTAAGAACACAGGTCTTTTTATAAATTTGATACAAATATAAATATGGGGTCAAATTTAAAAATGTGTGTCATGATATGTTGACCCACACTCTGGTTCAGTAGTGGCGGTAATGCACCCTCAAGCTTTTTGCCAACCACCATAAAAACGTTAGAACATTATCGACTATTGAAAGGCCCAGATGGGATTGATGGGGAAAGGATGTTTGCGAGAGTGTCGGGATGCCAGTATACACAGGCCACTCCCACCATAGGCTGTTTGCCAAGGGAAGACAGAAGGGAAACACCAGAGAAAAAGTCAGGTAGACACAGTGAACCAGACCTCCCACCTACCTGTTTCTATCCCTGCCGCCATTGGTTAAAAGGTCTGCTGGTCCTCCCACCCGTCTTTCATCTGGTTAGAGAAACATACAGACCATCTACCTCTATTGGTTGGAGATCTGCATGTTCCCACCCTCCCTTTTTATCTCCATTGGTTTGCGCACAGATCTGACATACGGCTTGCCCTACCAGTGGTCACATTTTTTAAAGTCGTTGTGGGGGTTGAATCGCATGAAAATTTTTCAGAAAGGTTCAATTCCTCGGCACAGATTCATCCTGCAAATTAACCATGAGAGAATCCTGCACAAGGATTCACAAAACCCTTTGCATCTCAGAGTTTTGTATTTTCTGTCCATTAGGAAAGAGTCAACCATTTCATTTCTTCTACCAAAGAGCATGACCATACAATTCCCAACATTGTATTCCATCTGCCTCTTCTTTGCCCACTCTCCTAATCTAATCTATTTAACTGTTTCTGTATTGTCCCTGCTTCCTCAAAACTACTTGCCCCTCGACCTATTGTCTGCAAACTTTCCAACAAATCCATCAAGTCCAACATCCAAATCACTGACATATAATGTAAAAAGGTAAAATCTTTCTGAATGTTGTGGTGTACACCATCTGGTCCATGTGACTTATTTACCTTCAGACCTTTCAATTTCTCAAGAATCTTCTCTGTAATAGTGGTAGCTTCACACACCTCATGACGCCGACACCTGGAACTTCTAACAGACTGCTAGTGTCATCCTCACTGATGCAAGGTATTTATTCAGTTTGTCCACCATTTTCTTGTCCCCCATTATTACCTCTCCAGTATTTTTTCCAGTGGTCCGATACCCACTCTCGCATCTCTTTTACACTTTATGTATCTGAAGCAAGATTTGGTGTTCTCTTTAATACTATTGGGTAGCTAACTTTAGTATTCTGTCTTACTCTTCTTACTGATGTTTTTAGATGCCTTCTGTTGGTTTTAAATGCTGCCCAATCCTCTAACTTCCCACCAATGCGAGCTCAATGATATGCCCTGTCTTTGGCTGTTATGTTGCTTTTGACTTCCATTGTTGTGTCATCTTGCCATGGTTGTGTCATCTTGCCTTTTGAACGCTTCTTCCTCCTCAAATCCCCGTCTGAATCCTCAGGCAATGGCAGCGAGGCATTACAGAGGGTTATTTCCCTCTCGGAAATAGACTTCGAGGTTCAGCGTAAAAGAATCTTTTCCCTTCCTTCATACCTAGTGGCTGGATTCCATAAGCTTGGCTGCAAGTTCCCCAGACTGTTCAGATATTTCCTTGGTCCTCTCCTGAACGAGAGGTCCCAACTAGATGGTGTTGGGACTTGCAGTGTATTGACGGGAAATGGCTTGTTCATCCTTGAGGGCAGGACTTGGTCACTCGAAGGTCTCAGGTTACCTCAAACGGAAGGCAGCCCTATTATTGGTTGTTGGTCACGGGAGAGTCTGAGTCTCAGAACACCATGGCACAAACAAACCCTCTTATGATGACTGGAGCAAGCAATGATTCTCCCCTCCCTCCAGTCCACAGCTGGGGACATTCGGCCCACCAGTGACAGTCTTTCTCACAGTAAAAGCAGCGACCTTGACTCTGACGCCGGGACCTTTCATCGGCGGAGACTCCAGTACAATCGACCTGCATGGGTCCAACTGGATCTTGAGTCGGCGACGGGCTGGTTATGGTCCGAGGTTCGGGGGTGAAACTGCGATGCGTAGGGACTGGGATTGGACCGGCTCACTTTGATTTCCTGAAGTGGTCCCACTTTTGGTCTGCCAGATGATTATTGAGATGGATGGACTGATCACTCAAAGCCTCTGCGATCTCAGTTGGCTTTCCCGAGGAGAGGCATCCTTCAGTTCATCCGTGGCAGTAGAACATGCCCACGGCCTCCCCATTCCAACCACTCTTCTGGGCCAAGGTCCAAAATTCGACTGCATTGCGGCCGCAGACCATACCCACTGTTGAGCTCGCTGGCACCGATGAGGTGATTAAACACCTTCCTCATGGCAGCCATGAATTCCTCTGAATCCGAAGAGGTCTCAGACCTACATTCCAAATGCGTAGTGGCCCAGGCCAGGGCTCTTCCAGTCCGGAGAGAGATAATGAAGGCCACCTTTCCTCACTCTGAAGGGAATTGGGACAGCTGTAGTTCAAACATGAATGAGCATTGGGTGAAGAGCCATGGCAAGAACCCGAGTCACTGTCGAATCTCTCTGGGATTGAATGATGTGCTGGCTCCATACAAGCATGAAATGGCTTTTCCAAACGACCTTGGCTTCCTCCTTGCAAAAGTTGTTGAATGGCTACCTGGAGTTCGTGAATCTCCAGGCCTTGTCTGGAAATCCTTGTCACCACAGTGGACGAAAGATTTTGATATCCCACTGGGTCCATGTTTGCTCAATTGTAATGTGACAAGAGTCCTTGATGAGAATGGTTTGGACCCAATTGCCGGGGTAAACGAAGCAAGGTTCTAAACACAGTATCAAACTAGATCTGAGCGCAAAACAAATGCTGGATGATATCACCAGTTGGCTTATGATTGAGCACCGAACCTCTGTTCAGCTGTTCCTTAAATACTTAATTCTTGGTGCCCAAACATGATTATCAATTAGCAGGACCATCCTGATTCCCTAAAGGGGCCATGCCAGCTATCCATACTCCCGGAAGTTGGTGCAGTTGGGAGTGTCTTGTAATAACAACTTCTGGCTAGTCACGCTTGCCGTTGAGAATACCATGGACACAATCTTTGATATCCCTGTTCCTGGCAGCAGGGATGCAACATACCATCTGGGTGTCTCTATCGAGCCCACAGAACCTCGTCCCTGTTCTTCTGATGAAGGAATCTCCTATCATAACTACATTCCTCTTCACCTGTCTCCTCTTCTGAGCCACATCACCAGACTCAGTGCCAGAGACCCGGTCATTCTGGCTCCCCCCAGTAGATGGATTCCTCTCCATTGTTTCTAAAGTTAAATGCTTGTTATTGAGGGGAACAGCCACAGGTGTTCTCTGCACTGGTTCTGCATTTCCCCTCAATCTCCTGACAGTCACCCAGTTACCTGTCTCCTGCAACCTTGGGGTAACTATCTCTCTGTAGCTCCTGTCTATCACCTCGTCATTCTCCTGTATGAGTCGAAGGTCATCGAGCTGCAGCTCCAGTTCCTTAATACATTCTCTCAGTTGCTGCAACTCGGCGCACCTGGTACAGATGTGTTCACCTGGGAGACTGGAGTCTCCCAGACTTCCCACATCCCACACAGAGTGCAAAACCCTGCCCCTGAAGCCATTCTCACTAAACTACCATGTCCTAATAGATGAGGAGTGAACAAATAGGAACAGAAAGAGAGAAACCTTGTGGTCTTATGGAAGGTGGAGCAGGGTTGAAATGGAGGAAATTCATGAGACATAATCTCCCACACACACAGCCTTGTTGACTAATCCTAATCAACCCAAGTTTTTTGAAATAGCTCTTAACCCTCAGGTCTCCTCCATTAAAACCATAAGATATAGCAGTAGAATTAGGCCATTTTGGCCCATCAAGTCTGCTTCACCATTTCATCATGGCTGATCCACTTTCCCTCTCAGTCCCAATCTCCTGCCTTCTCCCTGTATCCCGTCATGCCCTGACTAATCAAGAATCTATCAACCTCTGCCTTGAATATACCTAAAGAATTGGCCTCCACAGCTGCATGTGGCAGCAACTTCCACAGATTCATCACTCTCTGCTGAAAAAAATTTGTCCTGATATCCTTTCTAAAACAGGCCCCTCAATTTTGATGCTGTGTTCTCTGGTCATAGACTTTTCCACCATGAGAAGCATCCTCTCTATATCCACTCTATCAAGGCCTTTCAACATTTGATCAGTTTCAATAATGTCAGCCCTTATTCTTCTGAATTCCACTGAGCACAGGCCCAAAGCCATCAAACGGTCTTCATATGACATGCTTTCAATTCTGGAATCATTTACATGAATTCCTTTGAACCCCCTCCAATGTCAGCACATCCTTTCTTAGATAAGGGGGCCAAAATTGCTCACAGTAGTCAATGTGAGGCCTTACCAGTGCTTTTGAAAGCTTCAATATTACATCCTTGCATTTATCTTGTAGTCCCCTTGAAATTAATGCTGACATCACATTTGCCTTCCTCACCACTGACTCAACCTGCAAATTAACCTTCAGGGAATCCCACACAAGGACTCCCAAGTCCATTTGCACCTCAGATTTTTGAATTTTCTCTCTATTTAGAAAATAGTCTATGCTTTACTTTTACGAGTTCCTTTACTTTTAACTCTGGTTCATTGCACAACCCCCAATGCAGAATAGCTAATTGCCTGGTGGGCTCAATCACCAGCTGCTCTGAAAAAACAAGCTCGTAGGCATTCTACAAATTCCTTCCCTTGGAATCCGGCACCTTAATGATTTAGTACAGCACAGGCCGTTCAGCCCACAATATTGTGCTAAACCAGCTATAAAGCAAATCAAAACCATCCAGACATCAATCCCTCCTACTTACACCATGTGCAGCGCCCTCCTACTTCCTTACAACAACTGAGAAAGAGATACTCTCTGTCCACTCATATGCCTCTCATAATCTTGTACACCTCTATCTGATGCTCAGAGGAAACAAACCAAGTTTATCCAGCCTCTCATGATAGCACATGCCCTCTAAACCAGGCAGCATCCTGGTAAACCTCTTCTGCAACCTCTCCGAAGCCTCAGCATATTTCCTATAGTGGGCCAACCTGAACTCTACGCAATACTCCAGATGTGATCGAACCAGGCTTTTATAAAGTTGCAAAATAACGTCCTGACCTTTGAACTCAATGCCGCAACTAATACAAGCAAGCCTTCTGCAAATCTTGTTAAGCCCCTTATTGAACTGTGTAGCCATTTTCAAGGTGATTGAACCTGGATCACAAGATCTCTCTGCTCAGCAACACTGTTAAGAACCTTGCCATTAAAGGTGTGCCCTTGTTCCCTTCATAAACAGAGGTACAATATTAGTTCTGATGACTTATGCATCTTAATTCGGAGCAGGAAGGCTGCCAGTGAACGGCTAAGGATTTCTCGAGCGAAGGCATTTTGCTACTCGGGGTAAAAGAGAGGCAAGACTGCGCAAGCACATGACATCAACCAGTAGAGCAGGAAAAGTTCAAAAAGAAGACCGCCATATTCAGTGGGCAGCATTCAGAGCAGGCAACGGAGTGAGAAGTAGCAGAGTGAGAGGGCTTTAGCTCAATGGGCTTAGGCAGTAGCGAGGCAAGGTGGGTTTACCTGTGTTCATAGCGGAAAGGAAGTATGTGTGTGAGGCTGGTGTTCTGTGCTCGGTGTCAGATGTGGGAGGTCCTGGAGTCTCCTAGTCTCCTAGACAGCCATATCTGCACCCAGTGTGTCAAGCTGCAGCTCCTAAGGGACCGCGTTAGGGAACTGGAGATGCAGCTCGATGACCTTCGTCTGATCAGGGAGAGTGAGGAGGTGATAGAGAGGAGTTATAAGCAGGTGGTCACACCGGGGCCACGGGAGACAGACAAGTGGGTAACAGTTAGGAGAGGGAAGAGGAAGAGTCAGATACTAGAGAGTACCCCTGTGGCTGTACCCCTTGACAATAAGTACTCCTGTTTGAGTACTGTTGGGGGGGACAGCTTACCTGGGGGAAGCAACAGTGGCTGTGCCTCTGGCACAGAGTCCGGCCCTGTGGCTCAGAAGGGGAGGGAAAGGAAGAGAACGGCAGTCATGATAGGGGACTCTATAGTTACGGGGTCAGACAGGCGATTCTGTGGATGCAGGAAAGAAACTTGGATGGTAGTTTGCTTCCCAGGTGCCAGGATCCGGGATGTTTCAGATCACGTCCAAGGTATCCTGCAGTGGGAGAGAGAACAGCCAGAGGTCGTGGTACATATTGGTACCAATGACATTGGTAGGAAAAGGGAAGAGGTCCTGAAAAAAAGACTACAGGGAGTTAGGCTGTATTTGATTTGGTATTGGGAAATGAACCTGGTCAGGTGTCAGATCTCTCAGTGGAAGAGCATTTTGGAGGTAGTGATCATAATTCTATCTCCTTTACAATAGCATTGGAGAGAAATAGGAACAGACAAGTTAGAAAAGCGTTTAATTGGAGTAAGGGGAATTATGAGGCTATCAGGCAGGAAATTGGAAGCTTGAATTGGGAACAGATATTCTCAGGGAAAAGTATGGAAGAAATGTGGCAAATGTTCAGGGGATATTTGTGTGGAGTTCTGCATAGGTACATTCCAATGAGACAGGGAAGTTATGGTAGGGTACAGGAACCATGGTGCACAAAGGCTGTAATAAATCTAGTCAAGAAGAAAAGAAAAGCTTACAAAAGGTTCAGAGAGCTAGGTAATGTTAGAGATCTAGAAGATTATAATGCTAACAGGAAGGAGCTTAAAAAGGAAATTCTGGGAGCCAGAAAGGGCCATGAGAAGGTCTTGGCAGGCAGAATTAAGGAAAACCCCAAGGCATCCTACAAGTATGTAAAGAGCAAGAGGCTAAGATGTGAAAGAGTAGGACCTATCAAGTGTGACAGTGGGAAAGTGTGTACGGAACCGAAAGAAATAGCAGAGGTACTTAATGAATGCTTTACTTCAGTATTCACTATGGAAAAGGATCTTGGTAATTGTAGTGATGACTTGCAGCAGACTGAAAAGCCTGAGCATATAGATATTAAGAAAGAGGATGTGCTGGAGCTTTTGGAAAGCATCAAGTTGGATAAGTTGCCGGGACCGGATGAGATATACCCCAGGCTACTGTGGGAGGCGAGGGAGGAGATTGCTGAGCCTCTGGCAATGATCTTTGAATCGTCAATGGTGACAGGAGAGGTTCTGGAGGATTGGAGGGTTGCAAATGTTGTTCCTTTATTCAAGAAAGGGAGTAGAGATAGCCCAGGAAATTATAGACCAGTGAGTCTTACTTCAGTGGTTGGTAAGGTGATGGAGAAGGTCCTAAGAGGCAGGATTTTTGAACATTTGGAGAGATATAGTATGATTAGGAATAGTCAGCATGGCTTTGTCAAGGGCAGGTCGTGCCTTACAAGCCTGATTGAATTTTTTGAGGATATGACTAAACACATTGATGAAGGAAGAGCAGTAGATGTAGCGTATATGGATTTCAGCAAGGCATTTGATAAGGTACCCCATGCCAGGCTTATTGAGAAAGTCAGGAGGCATGGAATCCAAGGGGACATTGCTTTGTGGATCCAGAACTGGCTTGCCCACAGAAGGCAAAGAGTGGTTGTAAATGGGTCATATTCTGCATGGAGGTTGGTGACCAGTGGTATGCCTCAGGGATATGTTCTGGAACTCCTACTCTTCGTGATTTTTATAAATGACCTGGATGAGGAAGTGGAGGGATGGGTTAGTAAGTTTACTGATGACACAAAGGTTGGTGGTGTTATGGATAGTGTGGAAGGCTGTCAGAGGTTATAGTGGGACATTGATAGGATGCAAAACTGGGCTGAGAAGTGGCAGATGGAGTTCAACCCAGATAAGTGTGAAGTGGTTCATTTTGGCAGGTCAAGTATGATGGCAGAATATAGTAGTAATGGTAAGACTCTTGGCAGGGTGGAGGATCAGAGGGATCTTGGGGTCCAAGTCCATAGGATGCTCAAAGCAGCTGCCCAGGTTGACTCTGTGGTTAAGAAGGCATACGGTGTATTAGCCTTCATTAATCGTCAAATTGAATTTAGGAGCCGAGAGGTAATGTTGGACCCTGGTCAGACCCCACTTGGAGTACTGTGCTCAGTTCTGTTCGCCTCACTACAGGAAGGATGTGGAAGCCATAGAAAGGGTGCAGAGGAGGTTTATAAGGATGTTGCTTGGACTGGGGAGCATGCCTTATGAAAACAGATTGAGTGAACTCGGCCTTTTCTCCTTGGAGCGACGGAGGATGAGAGGTGACCTGATAGAGGTGTATAAGATGATGAGAGGCATTGCCCGTGTGGATAGTCAGAGGCTTTTTCCCAGGACTGAAATGGTTGCCACAAGAGGGCACAGGTTTAAGGTGCTGGGGAGTAGGTACAGAGGAGATGGTATGTTTTTTTTTATGCAGAGAGTTGTGAGTGCGTGTAATGGGCTACTGTCAACGGTGGTGAACGTGGATACGATAGAGTCTTTTAAGAGACTTTTGGATAGGTACATGGAGCTTAGAAAAATAGAGGGCTATGGGTAAGCCTAGTAATTTCCAAGTTAGGGACATGTTCAGCACAACTTTGTGGGCCAAAGGGCCTGTATTGTGCTGTAGGTTTTCTAAGTTTCTATGTTCCTATGTTAATCCCTTTACGGAGGCCCAATACTTCCTCCAACTTTACCTCGAAATGCCCGAATTTATTTGTACATTCAGCACTGATCTCTTGGTCATCCACATCTTTTTCCTTTGTAAATACTGAAGCAAAGTACTCATTAAGTACCTCACTCACATTCTCTGCATCCAAGCTGATATTCCCCCCTTTATCATTAAGTGGTCCCACCCTCTCCCGAGTTATCCTCTTACCCTTGACATATGTATAGAATGCCTTGGGATTCACCTTAATCTAACTTGCCAAGGACTTTTCATAGCCCCTGCTGGCTTTCCTAATTTCCTTTAGTTCCTTTCTGGCTTCTTTATACCCCTAATGTGCTTTGTTTGATTCAACCTTTACATACTTGATCTTTTTCTTCTTGACTAAACTCATCACCTCTCTGAACATCCAGGGTTCTCTTATCTTTGCATCCTCATCCTTCCTTCTGACAGGAACATACTTTTCCTGTACTCTGTGCAATTGCTCTTTAAACACCTTCCACATGTCTGATGTGAACTTGCCAGAGAAAAGGTGTTTACAATTAACAATTCTTGGTTCCTGCCAAATGCCCTTGTAAATTGCCCTATGCCAATTTAAAATTGTTCCACAAGGATAATACCTATCCTTGTCAATAGTTATCCTGAAAGTTAACGAGTTGTCACTCTTCCCTTACTGTTCACCCACTGAAAGATCAGTCACCTGGCCAGGCTCATTCTCCAGTACCAGGAGCAGTATGGCCCCTCCTTTCATTGGACCATACACATATTGATTTGAGAAACCTTCTTGGATGCACTTAACAAATTCAGCCCGATCAGAATCCCTTAAACTCTCCCATGTAGCATCAGCAAATCTTGAAGCCAGGTTAATTGTTCCCCTGCAGTTCAGGTGCAATCCATCTCAATCAACCTGCATACTGAAATTCCCATTGATTATCTTAACATTGCACTTTTGACATGCATCTTCCGTCTCCCATTGTAATTTGTAGACCACATATTTGTTATACTATTTGCAGGTCTGTTTCTAATTCCCATCAGGGACTTTCACCCTTGCAAATTCTTAGCTCTACCTAGAACGGTTCTATACCATCTGATCCCATGTCACCTCTTTCTAATCATTTAATTTAATTTTTTACCAACACAGCCACACCACACCTTCGGCCTACTTCCCTGTCCTTTCGATACAATATGTATCCTTGGACATCAAGCTCCCAGTTATACAGTAATCTTCTTTCAGCCACAATTCAGTGATACCCATAATGTCATACATGCCAATCTGTAGCTGTGTTACAAGTTCATCTAGCATAGTGTATTCCGTATACTATGTGCGTTCAGATATAACACCTTCAGTCTTGTGTTTATCACAGTTCAAAATTTTGTCTCCCTTTTACATTGTAACTCATCCCGTTGACGGCAATTTTACCCGAACATCAACTTCTTCTTGCTAGCAGTCTCACTACACACTGCTTCTGTTTGTAAACCAACAACTTGATCCTCAACCCTTTCACTTCATTTCCCATCCCCCTGCCAAATTTGTTCCAACCCTTCTGAACAACTCTAGCAAACTGGTCTGCAAATCTATTTGCCTCCATCGATTCAGGTGTAACCTGTCCCTTTTCTACAGGTCATAACTTCTGCTTATCAAGGCCCAGAGTCTTCGAGTAAAGAGGAAAGGTGTAAAGTTCCCAGGGGTTGTGAAGGGCTTCAGACTGCATTGTCTGTTGACTGTGCTGTCGTTGGGATTGCAGTGTCAGAGAATGCAATGTGAAGTAAGGAAGGTGAAAGTTTGGGTTTCATGGGAGTCTCTGTTAGTCACTTGGTTACCTTGATAACGGTGACGAAGGTGCTGTAGAGGAAACTGATGATGAACAGAATGGCAAAGGCAGCAACTGTAAGCACATTGTCATCTCCATCCACGTGTCCCTGTTCTTCCTTCCCCTCCTCTCCTGTCAAGTCTGTGCAGATTCCTGAAAGAATTGAGAAAGTGAGACTGTTAGTTTCTTGTCGATGTTTCTTGAAGATCAACATGGCAATAAACTTGAGTAAACTTAATGACTCAAGTCATGTTTCCCCACAGCATGTCATTTGTAACCAGGGAGCAGCTGGATAGAGCTAAATGAACTAGTTTCTCCGAAACGACTATGTTCGCTCCGTTAAAAATATTGACCAGATATTCACTTAGCGTTCATTAAACATCATCCCAGTTTGTAATTTACTCTGGGAAGTGCATGTATGTTCAGCAGTCCCTCCAAGACAGTTTATCCAAAGACCTGCTGTTAGTTCCTGCGTATTCATTTCATTGATTATTATCTCTGCAGTTAAAGCCTTTCAGACTGCTAACAGATCTGCCAGCCTTGTGTGAGTGGCAAAGTTTGTCATGTGTGTTTCTGCCCAATATCTAAACCATGAATAAATCTAGTGAATAGTGTCAGCACTGAACACATTGCTGCAGGTCACAGGGCATCACTGTCTACATATTGTCCCTTCTTTCTGTAGCTCTCCACTTTCTGAATGAGATCACTAAATGTCTTCACAAAGTTGATGAAATATCTTTCCCTGTCAATTACCTTTGTATATTTGAAACTGCGGACCAATCCAGAATGTTCTGTCATCTGTACAGTAGAAACTAGAATACACATACACCTATAACCATTTGAATGTCTGTCTGCCTGTCTATATAATGAAGGACAGAACCAACCAGGCAACACTTCCAGCCCCTCATGTTTGAGTCACACAGTTGTATCCCAAAACATACCGGCACGGAACACTGGCAGCCGAATGCTTTCCGTACCTTCTTTATTGAACTTTGATTGCACAAACACAGGCTGACATTCAACCTCTCATGTAGTCTACAGAAGTTTCCAACAGGATCAGACCTGACACTAGGAAGTTTTTAAAAAAAACTGCAGGATCTCAGACATGTTAGTAAATTATTTTGATGTATTTAATCATGGAAATATATATTTCCATTTTGAGCTAATGAGAAAGAACTTGCAGGTAACCTTGCTTGTTTCAGGGAGATAAACCACATTGTTGTAGGATCAGCCACCAACTGGAGGTTGACCAGTGGGGTAGCTGGCCACGGGAATCTCTGCTGCAAAGAACTCAGTGACCTGACACTTGTCCTTTTATCTGGTGAGGAAGTGTAGCTTTAGAGGGTTCCTACTGGGAATGGACTTTTTTATTCATCTGAAGTTTTCCTGGAATATTCTGCTCTTACACCATTCAGGCTAATATTTACACCAGGAGTGATCTCTCCACATCTAAAATGTAAAGGCTTTTTACTTTTGGAAATGAAAGAGAAATTGTGGAAAGTGTTCAGTGGGTTAGAAAACACTTGTGAACAGAGAAAGGGATAACATTGAGAGAGCATCACAAGTGTACTCTGTACCATTGCTTCAGCACTAGTTCTGTGCCTGGCTGAGTACTGTGCATCTCTCTGGTTTACTGGAACTCAACAACTGTCTGATGTCCAGTTACATTCCACAATGCCTGCTCCAGTGGAACTCAGTTCCTCCAGTTCTGCTGACAGATAGACTTGCTTCATGTTTCTGAGATGCTGGTGTGAGAACATTGACCCTGCAGTCATTATTTCATCATTCCCTCACTGACAAGGCCGGCATTCCTTGCTCTGCTCCAGCAGGTCCGTCACAGAGCAGTGAAGAGTTTGGTGTGGGACTGATGGATACAGGTAAACAGGGTAGGAAGGGCAGTGTCCTTCACCAAAGAACATCAGTGAAATAGTTTGTAATCTAAAACTGGCTTGAAGCATTGAATGAACTCTGATTCTTTCCCACTCTCTGCCTCTGCATTATTAATCCACTCACACAACTACAACAATGCCAGACTTGCCGTTACCTATTGACCTTGCTTGTCCCTGGGTTGTGACTGTGGCAGAGGATGTCAACAGTACAGTGAATCTCAGAATCATACCTTGAATGTTTTTCACATCCTGCCTGACACTGGTTTTGGAGGGGGGAATGAGACACTGTGCATCTGAAAACTAAGCCTTCCTTCCACTCCTCTGTGCTCACGGTCAGGTCGTAGCTGGCAATGAAAGTCCCTGCCTGTTCCAGAGCAGTTGGTCTCACACTGGTGTTGGAAGAGATCAGAGAGTCCCCTTTCTCCCAGGTGGCGGTTATTTGTTCCGGGTAGAATCCAGAGGCAACACACTCGAGGGTGACCGTGTTCCCACTGTTGGTCCCTCCCTCTGGCGGTGGCAGCAGTCTGACTTTGGGACTTTTTGTCTCCAGTGGAACTGATGGGCAAACAATGGAAATGTCAAACATTTTTACTGAGGTAACCAACGTTGTCCATTTTAATCGCTGACCTCTTGCCCACCTTTGGTACTTTTTGTCCGTGCTGATACTGGTGAGGTTGCAGAAGGTTGTCGGGCAGAGCAAGTGTACTCCACCCCACTGGTCCACTCCTCCACACTGGTCTGGAGTTGGCTGATCACTGTATCTTGGGTTCCTTCCTCTCTTGGTTTTTTGGTCACATTTGCTTTAATTTTCTCCCTCTCGTTCACTTTCCAGTGGATTTGGACCTGGCTCAGATCAGCACCCACAATCATACACACCAGAGTAGCGGTCTGGTTGATCCACATCTCTTCAATGGAGGGATTTTGGATAAAGACGGACAACTCTGTAGATGAGTAATAGAAAACTTACAAACTGGACGATATCTATTGTCAGCTGGCTTGACAACTTCAGCTCAGACTTATCCTGAAGCTCAACTTGTACATAATTGTACAATGGGGTGAAATCAGGTTTGTCTGCAGAGTGGGTTTGCTCATCTCTGTTTACAACCTTTGAATGAGAAAACAAAATCAAACATCAAGGAGCTTCTTTCCTTGGGACCCAGTTGGGTCACAACAGGGACTACAGGACAGTTGCCCAGCTACGTGACATTTAGCTGCTGCAATGCCAATCAAATGCACTATCAGAGCTGTCAATTGCAATGAGAGATGCAGTTTCTCATGAAAGACGACATTTCCTGAAATCTTCTTGTCTTGGAGCATGTGAGAGCCTGTAGATCCATTTGTGACATTGAGCTGAATCAATGAGCTGCCTCATATCTGTTAGGACTGAGCCTGAGATTCCTCCAGAATGAAAATTCTGATGCTGACTTTCGAATCTCCCATGAAAAATCTCTCTTTTCATTTCTGTAACTTGCCTGCCCTAGTCAATGATCTCACTTTGTTCCAGTTGTCCTATTCACTTCATCTATTTCCATCTCTACACTTTAAACCTCCCTGCCATTCTATTTCCTGTGGAGTCTGCTTTTCACTTGCTGGACACTCATAGACATGGCTTTGTGTCCCATCATCCACATCATTAGTAATATCAGTGAATAGTTGCAGGGCGGACAAAGATCATTGCAGGGCACTGCTCACGATTAAATCCTGCTGAGTTCAGTCCCCTGTCACATGACACAGTGATAATGGAGTTGTTGATGAATGATTGCAAACAATTTCAGTCCATTAGTCTACAGCAGATCCAGGCATGGTGTGGGGCAGCCACCTCAGGCCAACATCGGGCAGTCACTGGAAGAGCTGAGCGCCGTGATCAGTAAACACGAAATAGCACACCCGGATATGAACCAGGACATCTTGAGGAAGTCTCTGAACAATGACCACTCACATATCTCCTGTGGAACCAGACGAGCCAACACTTGACCACTGTGATACCACCATCAACAACGGTTACCGTGCCAGCACATGGCCACACTTTGGTAAGGCTGATCACCTGGATGTACTTCAACTCCCAGCATATAGGCAGAGACTAAAGACCACAGCGTTGGTAGCAAGGACCAAGAAGATATCGTCAAGGAAGACAGAAGTGCGCCGACAGGACTTTTGAGTTGGTGAACTGGATAATATTACTGCACAACAATTTTTTCAAAAATGTTGCTTCCTCAGAGTTTTTTTATTTATGATAGACTGCTTGAAGATGAACACAAATATAATTTCAGACTACTTGGATCACGTAGGAATTTGGAGAAACAACAAATTAACTTTTATTGAATATAATGTGTTTAATTGCATAATGGTGCTGATGCTTTGCAATAGTTCAACTAAGATGAAAATATTTTGTTAATGATTTTCATTTGTGCTCAATGTCTGCGGCTTCTTGCTTAACTGTCCAAAAATAATCCACCAGCATTGATGGATTCCAGTTGCCCTGATATCTTTTCTCCATGACCGCAACGTCCTGGTGAAACCTCTCACCATGCTCGTCACTAACAGCACCAAGATTTGCAGGGAAGAAGTCTAAATGGGAGTGGAGAAAATGAATCTTTAGTGACATGTTGCATTTCAAGGTTTTGTATGCTTGAAGCATGCTTTCAACCAGCTGCATGTAGTTTGGTGCTCTATAGATACCGAGAAAAGTTTCAACAACTTCCTTGAATGACTTGTGATTTTCTCCGGTCCCACTAGAAATTCTTCAAATTGCCTGTCATTGATGACCTGTTTGATTTGTGGACCAACAAAAATGCTTTCCTTAATCTTGGCATCAGTTATTCTGGGAAGCATCTGTCTCAAATATCAAAATCCTTCATAGAAATGTTTGTGCCTGGTGATAGCAAATTCCATCCTTACAGTCCTGAACCCAAAAATTATTACTAAAACCTGTCCTGCCATGCAGCAGCCGTGCCGCCTAAGCATGCCCAAGCATGCCTGGACAAGATAGGAATCTTTCCAGCTTACATTGTAGGCAACATTTTAATTGACTTGAATTATGAATTGAAATAATAAACATAAGTGACTTCAAAAAATGGTGCGTGATAGGGAAATTTCATGATGATTTTCATGATCGGTAGCCCAAAATTCAAAAGATACAGCTAAAGGTATTCAGGAAGCAAGATCTTTGTTGTCCAGTGTATTCAGAGACTTATCTTCAAATCGGAATGAATATGCCACAGTTGTCACCAACTTTGTCAAACCCTGTGTGGATAAGTGTGTGCCTTCAAGAACATACCGGACATACCCAAAGCAAAAGCTGTGGATGGACCAGGAGATTTGTAGTCTGCTGAGGGCTCGATTTATGGCAGTCCAGGCTGGTGATCTAGCATTAGACAAGAAGCCCAGGTACGACCTGCGGAAGGCTATTTTAAGAGTGAATAAACTCATCTTGGTCAAGATGATGCCAGAATGCAATCCTCGCTCGGTCAACCTCTTCCAGATTGCTCATGAAGATATCCTTTTTTGGTCTTTTATGTCTGTTTTTCTCCTTAAATATGTTTCTGGGACTGTTAGAGTTAGAGACTGCGATTTTGATTGGAGATTGTTTCAGTGATCCAGTACCTTGCTGACTCTGAGAAGATTCTGAGCATGTACTCAGATCACCTCGATGCAATGAAACTTCAAGACAGGGTGCGAGCCGACGATTGACTCCATTTCGCCATTTAAAGCATTCATTAAGCGAGTGAACGTTTTGGCGCCGATGCCTGTCTTTTGATCACTGCTGGAGATGGATTCTGTGAGCGGCCTTTTGCTTTGTGTCTTGCTGTGACAGGCGGGTCGGCCTCTCTGCCTCGTGTGGTGTCCCTCTCCTGTCTTTCAATGAATGTCGGTGATATCGGAGATGGTATTGTGGTTCTGTATTTGTGGATTCGACTGTTGTGTTTATGGACTGTGGACATTTTCAGACTTATATTCTGTGTTTTTTATCGCCCGTTCCTTTTCTGTTTTGTAGTGTGACGGGAGGGTGTTTGGGGGTCGGTGTTCTGTTAGCTTTTTGTGTGGGGGAGGGGTTGTTTTGTGGGGTCGGTGTTACTGTTCTGTTTTGTGAAGGGGGGTATCGGGGGGGGATTGATGATTGGGATGCCATTTTTGTCAGTGGGGGGATGGGGTGAGTTTCATGTTTCTCTCTGAACGACTTTCATGTTCTTTCTTGTTTTCGTGGCTATCTGGAGAACACAAATTTTAAGTTGTATGTGGATACAGGCTTTGATAATAATGAACCTTTGTACAATTCCAATTGAACTTAGTGAAGGAATCAGATACCCTTCAGCTCTGGCAGACTTTTCAGGCCATTACTTCCTACAAGGTGAAACCTAACAACATGAATGGCAGTGATGCTTCATTCCCAGATGAGCTGAACACCATTTAAGCACACTTTGAAAGGGAGAATGAAACTACATGTGGGTGAATCCCTGCAGTGTCTGGTGACCCTGTCATCTCTGTCTCGGATGCCAACGTCAGAGCAGCTTTCAAGAGGGTGAATCCTCACACTGAATCAGGCCCTGATGCTGTGCCTGGTACGGAATTGAAAACCTGTGCAACCAACTGGTGGGAGTGTTCAGGAACATCTTCAATATCTCACTGCTGCAGTCAGAGGTTCCCATCTGTTTCAAAAGAGTGAGAATCATACCAGCGCCCAAGAAGAGCAGGGTGAGCTGTCTCAATGACTATCGCTCAGTTGCACCCACATCTACTGTGAGGAAATGCTTTGAGAGGTTGGTCACGGCCAGAATCAACTCCTGCTTAAGCAAGGACCTGGACCCCTGCAATTTACCTGTTGCCACAATAGGTCTACAGCAGATGGAATCTGACTGGCTCTCCACTCGGCCTTGGATCACCTGGACAATAACAATACCTGCTGAACATCAGGATGTTGTTTACTGATTACAGCTCAGTGTTCAACACAATCATAACCTCAGTTCAAATCAACAAACTCCAAAACCTGGGCCTCCAGACCTCTCTCCACAACTGGATCCTTGACATCCTCACTGGGAGACCACAGTCAGTGTGGATCTGAATGAGCATCTCCTCCTCACTGACAATCAACACTGGAGCACCTCAAGGATGTGTGCTTAGCCCACTGCTCTACTCTCTCTGCACCCACAACTGTGCGACTAGGTAGAACTCAAGTGGCGTTTATAAACTTGCTGATGAACTATTGTGGGCAGAATTTCAGGGTGATGAGGAGGCATACAAGAGCAGGATAGAGCAGCTGGGTAAATGGTATCACAATAGTATCCTTGCATTCAATGTCAGTGAGATGAAGCAATTGATTGCAGACTTCAGGAAGGGTAGGTTGTGGGAACACACGTCAGTCTTCATTGTGGGATCAGCAGTGGAAAGGGTGAGCAGTTTCAAGTTCCTGGGTGTCAATATTTCCGAACATCTATCCTGGGTCCAACTTATTGATGCAATAACAAAGAAGGCATGGCAGTGGCTATATTTTAATTGGAATTTGAGTAGTCTGGGTATGTTGCTAAAGACTATCGCAGATTTCTATAGATGTACCATGGAGAGTATTCTGATTGCATTACCATCAGGAAAAGCTGCAGGAAGTTGTAAACTCAGCCAGCTCCATCATGGACACCAACTTCCCCAGTATCAATGACACCTTCAACAGGCGATGGCTTGAGAAGGCAGCATTCGTCATTAAGGTCTCCCACCACCAAGGACCTGCCCCCTTCTCATTGCCACTTTCAAGCAGGAGGCACAAGAGCCTGAAGACACACTCAACATTTGAGGAACAGCTTTCTCCCCTCCTAAATGGACAATGAAGCCATGAACATTACCTCACCATTTTTTCTTCGTTTTGCACTACTTATTTAATTTATTTTTTATATTTACTTCATATAGGAATTTATTGCTTTTTATTATTAAGTATTTCAATGTACTGCTGCAGCAAAACACCAAATTTAATGACAAATGACAGTGATATTAAAGCTAATTCTGATTCTGGTCGAAGAGGTTGGTCACCATGGACTCAAAATCACCAACCACACCTCACGTCTGTACTTATGAAATACTGTCTCTCTAAACATACCAGCATTGTGGAATACTCACAATGATACCTTTTTGTATTTCCTCTATTCATCTTTGATTGGTAACACTGACACTTACACACACTAATCCTCTCATTGGGATGACCTGGGAGGAACATGTGTTCTCAGTCACCATCGGGAAATAACGTCTAATCTCTGACCCAACAATAAAGCTGCTGTGTTTGACTCAAGTGAGAAATACAAAACACTTTACACTGAATCAGAACTGGTGTCAGGGTTCCAGTCGCTTGAGCACAAACTGTGTGTGAGGAGTACAAGAATACAAGAGCAAGAATGTGATGCTGAGGCTTTATAAGGCACTAGTGAGGCCTCACCTTGAGTATTGTGAACAGTTTTGGGCCCCTCATCTTAGCAAAGATGTGCTGGAATTGGAGAGGGTCTAGTGGAGGTTCACAAGGATGATTCCAAGAATGAAAGGGTTATCATACTAGGAACGTTTGATGGCTCTGGGTCTGTTCTCACTGCATTTCAGAAGGATGAGGGGGGATCTCATTGAAACCTTTCGAATGTTGAAAGGCCTAGACAGAGTAGATGTGGAAAGGATGTTTCCCCATGGTGGGAAAGTCTAGGACAAGAGGGCACCCCAGCCTCAGGATAGAGGGGCGCCCTTTCAAAACAGAGATGTGGAAAAACTTCTTTAGTCGAAGTGTGGTGAATTTGTTGACTTTGTTGCCACATGCAGCTGTGGAGGCCAAATTGTTAGGTGTATTTAAGGCCGAGATTGGAAAGTTCTTAATTGGACATGGCGTCAAAGGTTACGGGGAGAAGGACAAGAGCTAGGGTTGAAGAGGAGAAAAAAAATGATCAGCCATGATTGAATGATGGAGCAGACTTAATGAGCCAGATGGCCTAATTCTGCTGCTATGTCTTATGGTCTTAAGGTCTTTTGGAGTTCCGCAAAATGTTAGGCATGTCGTGGATCACGTAACGTGTTCTGTGTCCTGCATAGAGTAAGGGTGATTTTGTTGAGACACACTGAGGTTGAGGTCCTGTTCAAAGGGCACCGACACCAATGATTCCTTTGAAGACCTCCCTATGTCTCTTTCTAGGTCTGTCTGTCTCTGCTTTAGCCACTCAGATTGTCCTCTGCCTTCTCTCTTCAAACATTCACACAGTTTTTTTATTTGCATAGTTCTGATCTCATCCTTTGTCTCTTCTTGCAATTCTCTCTGTCTCTGTCTCCACTGAACTCACAAGAAGAAAAGAAAACAGGAGAAAGAGTAGACCACCAGATTCCATGCTCTGGGCTGAGATTTCTGGGGATTCGTTCCCTCTGAGAGAAGAAATTTCTCTGCACCTCAGTTTCAAATGTCTGGCTCCTTATTTCGTAACTATGTCCCCTTGCTTGTGACTCTCTGATGGGTGACAATCTCTCAACATCAACCCTCTTGTGCCCCTTTTGTATCTGAAATGTTTGAGTCCAGAAATCCTGGATTCTTCTCAACTGCAAGCAATGCAGACACTGACAGTCTGGCCTCGGTCACTGTCTGACAGTCACTTCAGTTACAGAGACAGGCCCTTTGGCCCATCTAGTATTTAAACTGCCTAGTCCCATTGAATTTCACCTAGACCATAGTCATTCATACCCCTCCCATTCATGTACCTACACTCCAAATTTAGCCTCAGGAATGTCTTATACAACTTCAACATTACATCCAATCTCCTGTACACAATACCTAGATTTGTGAAGGCCAATTGCAACACATCTCACTTAAATTCCATCTGACATTTTTCTGCCCATTGAGTCATAAAGAAGTACAGCCCAGAGACAGGCCTTTCAGCCCATCTAGTCATTGCTGAGCCATTTAAACTGCCAAGTCCCATTGACTTGCACCCAGACCATCGCCCTCCATACCCCTCCCATCCATGTAACCATCCAAACTTCTCTGAAACATTGAAATCGAGCTTGCAAGCACCACTTGCTCTGGGAGCTCATTCCACACTCTCATAAATCTCTGAGTGAAGAAGTTTACCTCATGTTCCTCTTCAACATTTCACCTTTCACCCTTAACCCATGATCTCTAGTTGGCGTTCCTCCCAACCTCAGTGGAAAAAGCCTGCTTGCATTTACCCTATCTATATCCTTGATAATTTTGTATACCTCCATCAAATCTCCCCTCAATCTTCTACGTTCCAGGAAATAAAGTCCTAACCTATGTAATCTTTCCTTTTGACACAGTTTCTCCAGTCCTGGTAGAATCCTTTTAAACTTTCTCTGTACTCTTTCAATCTTATTTACATCTTTCCTGTAGGTTAGTGACTGCACACTGTACTCCCAAATTAGGCCTCACGAATGTCTGATACAACTTAAAGATAACTTCCCATCTCCTGTACTCAGAACTTTGATTTATGAAGACCAATGTGCCAAAAGTTTTCTTTATGATGCTATCTACCTGTGCCCCCATTTTCAATGAGTTATGAACCTTTGTTGTACTGCAATCCTCAGTGTCCTATCGTTCACTGTGTAAGACCTACCCTGGTTGGTCCTACCAAAGTGCAAAACCTCACGCTTGCCTGCATTAAATTCCATCTGCCATTTTACCATCTGGTCAAGATCCCACTGCAAGCTGTGATAGTCTTCCTTGCTGTCTACTCCACCTCCCAGTCTTGGAGTTAATTACAAATTTGCTGATCCAGTTAACTATATTTTCATCTAGATCATTGATTCAGATGACAAACAACAATGGACCCAGCACCAAGCCCTGCGAAACTCCATTAGTCACAGGCCTCCAGTCAGATAAGCAACTATCTACTACCATCTGTGGCTTCTCCCACAAAGCCAATATCCATTCGAAATTACTACCTTATCTTGACATATCTGTAGAATCCTAAAGGATTCTCCTTCACTTTGCCTGCTAGGGCAACCTCATCCATTCTTTTATCCCTTCTTATTTCTTTCTTAGGTGTTTTCTTGCATTTCCTATACCCCATAAGTACTTCATTTGTTCCTACCTGCCTGACCCTGCTGAGACTTCCTTTTCCTTCTTAATCAGGGCCTCAAGATCTCTTGAAGACCAAGGCTCCCTGAATCTGTCATTGTTGCCTTTTAATCTGACAGGCACATACAGCAATGTGCTCTCAAAATTTCATATTTGAAGGTTTCCCACTTACCAAGTACGCCTTTGCCAGAAAACAGCCTGTCCCAGCTCACACTTGCCAGATCCTTTCTGATACCATCAAAATTGGCCTTTCTCCACTTTAGCATCTGAACCTGTGAACCAGATTCATCTTTTTCCATATTTATTTTGAAACTAATTGCATTTTGATCAGTAGATGCAAAGTGTTCCCTTACACTATCTTCTGTCAGCTGCTCTGTCTCATTCCTTAAAAAGGCATGAAGTATTCCACACCGTCTTGTTGGGACCTCTCCGTAATGATTAAGGAAACTTTCCTGTGTACATTTCACGAGATCCATCCCTTTTATAGAATGGGAGTTCAAGTCAATATGTGGAAAGTTGAAATAACACACAATCACAACCTTATGTTTTTTGCAGCAGTCTGTGATCTCCCTACAAATTTGTAGCTCTAAATCCTGCAGACTGCTGGGTCGTCTACAATATGGCCCCATGAACAAGGTCATACCTTTCTTATTCCTCATTTCCACCCATAAAGCCTAACTAGAGAAGTTCTCCAGTCTCTCCTGACTGATCACTGCTGTGACAATTTCCCTGACTAGTAACGCTATCCCTCCTGCACTGATGTGTCTAAAACAATGGAACCCTGGAATACTGAACTGCCATTCCTGCCTCTCCTGCAGCCAAGTCTCACTAATGTCTACAGTATCAAATTCCATATGTTGATCTATGACATGAGCTCATTTGCCTTTCCTACAATAATACTTGCTTTGAAATATACGCAACTCAGAACATTACTCACACCATGCTCAACTGTTTAATTCCTGACATCTGTCTCCACAACCTCTCCACTATCTGTCCTGACTCTCTGGTTCTCATACCCTGCAACTCAAGTTGCATCCCCCACCCCCGCCATGCAGCACAAGCAAACCTTTCCGTAAGGATATTAGTCCCACTTCACTGCAGATGCAAACCATCTGCCCTGACAGACAGACGTTTAACTGCGAAGTTGCAACAGAACAGTTCCCAACAATGACCAGGTGAGGAGCAGCGAGGTTAGTGGGAACAAGGAACCCTCATACAGTGATCCGACATCTTCAACACTGATATGACATTTGGTCAGTGGTTTCAACTCTGAACTCTTCGTCAGATGGCCGTAGGTTCTAATTTCTCTGACCATTAGTTGACAGCTGATCACTGGGACTCATGATGCAGGAAGGGTTTAGACACGATAGATACAAAGACACCTATTTCTCCCCGAATGTGCGCCACCTACCACACCACATGTTGAAGGTTCCTTGTTTCCCGTCTCCAAAAATCACAGCTAGAACATTTTCAAATCATATTTATTGAACTTGGATCGGTACATTGACACAAACAAAGATTTATTACATTGTGCAGTCCCACACAGGGTTGAAATCCATTCAATCATGGCAGAAGAAGGTCTTAGGATGTACGTACAAACTCAGGGATTTGAGGTGAATCATGTTTGTTCCTTAATTTGGTTCTTGATCATAATTTCATTCTTAATTATTTTAAAAGGTCTAGATTTTAAACATGTTTTAATCAGCTAAATAATCCTCTGTTATAATTAATAATCATAAAACTAACAAAACTGGGGTTTCATGGTTTGAATCACACAGTATTACACACAAGATTTAAAACTATCAGTCAGAATGAGTGAGACATTGACCAGGGTGGGTTTGCTGTGAGATTTATTGATGCTTCGGAACAGGTTGGTTGGGAGCGACTCATGACCCACCACACAGGAGAAAGTGGTGCCACTATTCCACTCCTCAGGAGAAACCTTCAGCTGACTGGTCATTGTGTTCCAGCCATTTCTGGGGTCCTTGGTCACTGGCTGATTCACAAACCCTGTCTTCAGAAGGGTGTCATTGACCATCCAGGCCACATAGATCTCAGTGGGAGAGAACTTGGTGACCAGGCACATCAAGGTCACAGTCTGATCGGTGACTACCTCATCCGATGAAGGGGGAAGGAGGTAGACATGAGGACGAGTCACAACACCACCTGGAACAGAGAGAATCTCAGTTAGAATGAATCTTACAATAATTCCCTACGTATCCAACACATTCTGGTCTTGCATCAACATGAACAATTTCTAAATCTGAGAGGTTTCACTTTATCTGAAACTAAAGGCTTTTCCCTTTCAGCTCGTCGTTGGGATTTGTGGAGTGGAAATCTTGAACCTGCTGCATTTTACAGCTTCCAGCGAGGTTAGTTTATTCAATTTAATCAACGGGAGTCACTGAACACAGCAACTCGACAGAAAGTGGAACTCAGCCCCTGGACTTGCATTATCCTGTGCTGTTTGTTCCATCTCCCCTGGAGCAGGGGTGGCAGTCTAAGCTGTGTACCTGTGAGAGGGAGTGAGAACCTGTGGAACTCTTTCCCACAGAAAGCACTTGAAGACATCATCTAATATATTCAAGAATGGGTTGAATATACTTCTTCGGGTGAATGGGTCAAAGGATACCTGGAGAAAACAGGGAAAGGGATTGAATTTGGATGATCAGCTGAGACCAGATTGAATGGTTGAGCAGATTGAGAGACCCAGTTACCTGCTCCTGTTCTCATTTTCTATAGTCTATCACAGTGCTGGATGTTGATAAATCTGTCCAGTTGCTAAGATCAGACTCACACTGAATTCTGTCTGCACGTACCTGAGTTCTTCCTGATGGATTTCTTCACTGGTGTTGGCAAACTCTTGTCCTCTATCACACATGAGTACTCAGCCCCACTGTTCCACTCTGCAGCAGGGACTGTCAGTCTGCTGGTGATCATGTCTTCACCTCCGTTGCTGTCTGGACCCAGAATCCTCACCCCATCTTCCCTCTTCCTTCCGTCCACCTGCCAGATTACACTGAATCCCTGTAAATCACTGTGAACCACCTCACACAGAATAGTCGCTGTCCTCTTTGTCCAGACCTCTTCGAAGGAAGGTTTGCTTAAAGTGACAGAGGGGCGGGTGTCTGGACAGTCATCTGGGAGAAATGTCACAATTATTATTTTACCATTCCCCAATGGACGAATTTCTCACTGACAAGACCAGCATTTCTGTTCATCTCTGGTCAACGATTTGCCAGTCCCATCAAGACGAGATGAGACCAATCTACATTGGTGAAGAAAGGAATCTCCCCTTTTGAGCAGACAGGGTAAACACCATGAGGGAACGTAAATGAACAAGATTGGCCCTTACATTGTTTTTGCAGTTTCATAGTCACTTAAACTGTTCCCAGATACTTATTAAAACAAATACAGAAAATCCCCAGTATTTCAGAGTGTGTCGGTGGCACAGGAAACAGAGCAAAGTTTCACATGAAAATCTTCCAGAAAATACACTTCATATTTCAAAATTTATGAGAAATATTTAGTTTCTGTCACAAATATTAAAATACACTCTTTTTCTCTATAAGGTGTAACGAAAATTTGCTGCTGCTTTGTCAGAACATTGTGTGTTCAAGCTGCCCTCCAGAGGCTTCTACACATTGTCCAGGCTGACTATTCCCACACAGGAGCAGAGGGAGAGCTGCTCTGCTGGAAATTCAGTCACAACTGAGACACTGATTGGAGGCATGGGATAATGTTCAAAGGCAGATGGAGAGAACATTTTGAAGCCGCGTATCAGCGATTTCCAGAGTGCCTGTCCAGTGAAATGGTCGGGATTCTCCTCCAGTTATGAAAGTATTTTCTGGGATACTCTTATTTCTGTGGTGGAAGTGTGGATTATGTTGGTTGAGAGTGGAAAACAAACCCATGATTGGCCGTTTTAAGTGCTAAGAGTGATTAAAAAGATGAAGGCATTGAGGCTGAGTCAATGGACAAACCGGTATTCGGCTCACTTCTCGACGAGGCTTCACTCGCCTCAGCACTGACCTGACTCTGCAGCTGCGGCCTGCAGCCATCGGCACTCACCTCAGCACTGAGCCTGGCTCCACGGCCGTGGCCTGCAGCCATCGGTCTCCTGGACCGGCTGCAGTGCTGAACTGGCAACGTGGCTGTGGATTTACTTCAGGGGGCTCTGCGGTTCAGGTTCTGTAGATTGTTTGTTTGGATTTTTTTTATTGTTTGCACAATTTGTTCTTTCTCTTTCACGCATTGGATGTTTGACCCTGAATTCTATTGTATTTCTTTGTTTTGTGACTGTCTGCAAGAAGAGAATCTCAAAGTTGTATATGGTGCACATACTTTGATAATAAATGTGCTTTGTACTTTCAACTTTATCAGTTCACTCACAAAACTAAACCAGGACTGCACCGTGATTCAGTGCTGACCTTGAATTCATTGCACAATGTAAACAATTTCAATAATGGGTTGAGTCCCAGGACCCTACCTTGGACGTTCTTCACTTGCTTCTTGATACTGCTGTTGGAGGGAGGATGAGTCACTGTACAGCTGAAGACTGATTCTGTCTTCCACTCCTGTAAACTCACGGTCAGGAAGTGTCCGGCACTGAAAGTCCACCCCTGCTCCAGAGCGGTCGGTGTCGCGCTGGTGTTGGAGGTGATCACGGTGCTGCCTTTCTCCCAGGTGACATTTATTTGATCCGGGTAGAATCCAGAGACCACACACTCCAGTGTGGCTGTTTTCCAATTCTTTATCTCTTCCTGAGCTGGAGGCAGCAGTCTGACCTTGGGACTTCTTATCTCAACTGGAATAGAAAAGAAAACAAAGGAAATGTCAAACATTTTGACTCAGGTAACTAATGCTGGCCATTTAATCACTGGTCTCTTGCCCACCTTTGGTGCTATTGGTCCGTGCTGACACTGGGGAAGCTGAAGGAGATTCCTGAGCAGAGCACTCATACTCCACCCCACTGAACCACTCCTCCACACTGATCTGGAGTTCGCTGAGCACTCTGTATCGGGACCCGTCCCTCTCCGCTTGATGGGTGTGAATTCCTTTAGTTTTCTCCTTCCCGCCCACGTGCCAAGAGACGTGGATGTCTTCGGGATCTGTACAGATAACTGTGCACCTCACGGAAGCAGACTTGTCGATCCACATCTCTTCAATGTCGGGATTTTGAATAAATACAGACAATTCTGTGGGTTAGAAATGGAAATGCTCAGAATCTTACTGGAGATATTTCCATTGGTTGTGTTAGGTCCAGGGCTAAATCATGTGTCTCATAATCCTGTTAGCTTTGATTAAGAAGAGAAAATCAGAACAAAAGATGTGCTAACTAAATTTCGAATCCCTTTCTAATAACTGTACCAATCGGTTCACTGTGAGACGGAGCTCTGTGAGACAGAGAAGCATGCAGATTTCTCAGCAGAGACACAGCTCAGTATATTCTTTGCTTGGAGACTCAGTGCCATTGATTAGTAACAATGAACACTGTGAATCAATGAGAATTCCTTTCTCCATCTGAGCTGAGCCTGGGATTCACTCAGTTTAATAACTTCACATCCCGACATTCCAGTCTCACTGTGGCTGTGCCTCTCCTCATCTCTGCAACCTTCACCACCCACACAAGCTTCAGACAACATCGTATTCTTTCAACTCTGCTCACTCATACACCTGCACTACTTCTGCTGGTGCCTGTGGTTTTAGCATTCTTGCTGACAAACACTGAAGTCTCTGTCTCACTTGAAATGAGCAGCTGTGGTCAGAGTGTATCCATAAATTAGGGACTGATGAACTGGCAACAGGGGTTCAAATCCCAACCCGGTGGATGGAAGTTTATATTCATTTCATCAATGCTTCTTGGAATAAAAGAAGACTACAGAGGTATTTGTAGTGTTATTCTCTGTGGTAACTTCCGGAGAGAAGCCTCGTCTGGTCTGGCTGGTTTGTGATTCCAGCAACACGGCTGGAGCTGAATCACCATCAGGAAGGAGGCAGCAAGTCCCTCAGTTCCAGAGAGATCAGTGATCGATGGGAAATGATAAATGAATAAAACAGCTCTTTGATCAAGTGTTGGGTCACCTGTACTCTGGTTAGAGTCAGTTTTGTGTGATTGCACTCAAGTGAAGTTGTTGAGGTCGTCTCCCAATGCACGATCGTCAGTTCACTTACATTGCAGCTCTCTGCACTTTGTGTTCACCATTTACACACTCGGTCACCTTCAGGCCCGTGGGGTGTTTTTGCTCTTTGACATTTAGTGTGGAGGCGGATTGTGTTTGTGTCATGGCTGAGACCTTCAATGAGACTATGAGTCACTGTCTTTGTCTGAAGAAAGAGCAGACGCAACACACACGGTTCCAGTCTGACTGGGTCGGATCATCCGACAAGGTATGATGTGTATTTCTTAACCTTTCTCATTTCAGTAAGATTATGAGCAATTTTCTTTTAAAACAGAAAGTCCGTTGGTGTGGTCCAGATGATCATTGTTGTCGTGTAATATCATAAATATGCAAACCTAGGTGTACACTGAAGAGTCACTGAATTGTGAATCGCAGTTTAATCAGCACTGTGATGTTGTTAAACATGTTTTTTGCAGGTTTCTCAGTTATGTCCCATATCAGCACTGTCTTGATGTTCAGCAGTCACTTGGAAATGTTCCCTTTATTGCTGAATGCTGGTGTTATTCCACAAGAAGTATAGAATTCTGTCAATGCTTGAGTAATTCTAACAAAACATTCTCCTTTCTGATATTCCTTGGGATCACTGAGTTGCCCTCTTGGACTGAATTCAGTGTCCGGCACGTGGACCAATGTAACTTTAGCAATTTGTCTGATCCAGGATTTAAACACAAAGCATAACAGATTGGACAGGAGACTGGTTAGACCCCTGTGTCTTGTCTCACCGATTTGTCTTGTGCCCAACATTATCAAAGGGTCATCCGTCCTTTGACAGAGTCAATTTAGAATTTCAGCCCCGTTCACCTTCATCACCTCATGCCTCACAGCCATTGGGTGAAAAACAGGTTCCAGTTCTTGCTGACTGGAGTTAGACAACAGGGAATCTGGCCAAAGAAACTGGAATTGGGATCTGAGTCACACTGAAGCAACAATGTACACAAATGAATGAGTGTATGGACAACCAGAAACACAGGAGATTCTACAGATGCTGGAAATCTTGAACAACACACACAAAGTGCTGGAGGAACTCGGCAAGTCAGGCAGCATCTATGGATGGAAATAAACAGTCGATATTTTGGGCTGAGAGATTTCACTGGTACAGGAAAGGAAGTGGGCAGAAGCCAGAATAAGAAGGTGGGAGGAGTAGAGAGGAATACATTCTGTCAGATGAGAGGTGAGACCAGGTGAGGGGGAAAGTGTGTGGATGGGGGAGGCAGTATGAAGTAAGAAGCTGGTAGGGCATAAGTGGAAGAGATAAATGGCTGAAACAGAAGGAATCTGAGAGGACAGTGGACCATGGAGGGAAGTGCAGGAGAAGGGGAACCAAATGGAAATGATGGGAAGGTGAGGAGAAACGAAGGGATGAGGGTGTATCTAGTATGAGGAATAGAATAAAAGGGAGAATAAAGGAGTGGGGGATCATTACTGGAAGTTAAAAAATAAGTATTCATGGAATCAGTTTGGCAGGTACCTGGATGGAATATGAGGTGTTGCTACTCCAACCTGACTTTGGCCTCACCATGGCAGTAGAGGAGCCCATGGACAGACATGACAGAATGGGAATGGAAAGTCAAATTGAAATAGGTGGCCACGAGGATAATAGAAATGTGATTGGAGAGGTAGTCAGTTTCAATCGTGTTTTATTCTCTCTCTGTTAAACTTCAATCCCAATGGATACCAGAGGCAGGTCTAGAATCCAGTAAGTGGATAGCAATAAAATTCATTGATGAATTGTATACACAGCCAATCACTTTATTTCACACTTTCCTGCTGAACAATGATACTGTTGGGTAGAACCATCGGAGAATGTTGCATTGAGATTACTCTGGTAAAAGAACTTTGGCACAGGCTCCGAAAAACAGCTGGGACATTTTCCACCTGGAAATGGAAGATTCATAGATTTAAGTGTTAGATATTTTTACCTTTTTTCCCATGCTTGGAAAAAAGGGAGCCCCACATATTCCCACTCTGTATCCTTTGTATGTCACATCCTATCAGGATGAGGTTTTGTCAGCCATGATAAATGAATGTGCTCTCTGAACCTGGTCAAGGATCTGAGGACACAAGGTCACAACATTCACTTGAGGATTGGGCATCAATTCAAAATTAATCCCGCCACCTACATTTCAGTGAGTGGACAATCGACAGAAGAGTCTCTCAGGAAACACTGGAAATAGACTCTGGAGACTGAAACAAATGCAAAATTGCAGAGATATTTTTTTGAGGAACTAACACTGAGAAGACAGTGAAAAGGGAACAGGGAGATTTTCTCTAGAAGGTAAAACATGGGACGTGAGCTTTGCTCACTAAATTATTTTCATTATAACTACAAACATAGACAACTAAAATTATTGAGACGGAATGGACAGGTGACCTGATCTTACACCTTTCCTGCCCAGTAGATGGGGTTAAAGCTGCTGGTGATATGAGTTGATTCAAAGTGCAAGACTCATCTGTACATCACTCAACAAGATCGACAGTAGGGACAGGAATTGGGTGGGAGTATCAGTTAAGTAGTTTAGTATTGTAAGATAATTAATTTTTCTTCAGACATCACTCACCCTCTTGATACGTCATGTTGACCTGACCACTGAAACTGGAAGGTGCGTGATTCACTTCACAAATATATTTCTGTTTCTTGGTCCATTCCTGCACAGGCACTGTCAGGTAAGCGATTGTTTCAAATCCACCATCAGATCTCGGAGTGGAAGGGAGAATGATGCCTTTTTGGGCAGATCCAGCTTTTTTCCAGGATACTTTAACGTTGTCAGGAGCGAATCCAGATATCACACAGCCCAGGACAACATTTGCTTGCCCGTGGATTGCCTCCCGGGATGGAACAAGGGAGCTGAGCTTCGGAGCTGTAACAGGGGAGTTGCGCTTCGGAGTTGTAACAGGGGGGCTGAGCGTCGGAGCTGTAACACATTTAATATCTGTCAGTACATGATTGCTTTGCCCATGTTTTTGACTTCATTCTCCCTCATCCCAGGCAAGTTCCCCAATTCCAGCCCTCTCAAGAATGTTGTTAATTTACAGCTGATCTGATGATCTGATGGCTCACACCAGTGAGTGGGAGGGCTGGGTGTATAACTTGGGCCTCCCAGCAGTGTGTCCCACTGTGCTATGATAATGCGGAGAGGTGGGTCATGGGGTTGAGGTGCAGACCTGCCATATCTAATTGTTTACTGGAGAATGACTGATACCAGCTCCTGTGAGCAGGAGTACATGGTGTGGGACTGTTTCCACTGGCAAGTTTGGGAAACACAATTTTACTTTCAATGAGAAAGAAGAACAGATGGACAGGAGGAAATTTTTTTTTTTGTTACTGCAAAGGCTTGTTCAGATCTGTGAGAAGATGGTTTAAGAAGGGCAGTGGAGTGGATTCCTTCATCACATTCACAAGAGATTGCTTTTACCAGAAGAAGGGCAGCTGCAGGGTGGAGGGGGAAAGTGCGGAGGAGTGGGGTAAAGTTTAAATTGTTGTTCTGTGTGCAGGGGCATGATGGGCCAGCGGTCTCTGTATGTGTACAGGAGCTGATCTGTAGGGAGGGTTTAGTGGGAGTGGGTGGTGGAGAGGCTCCTGAAATTAGACAATGGAGCGGATACAATGGAGGCAGATCCTGATACTGAGTTTCACTGCCCATATTGACTGTTATACATTTTCTCACTGCTGTTGTAAGAGCAGAAGAAAGGAGTTAGTTGCCATGCTCCTGCATTATCTGACAAAGCTTCCTACTCCAGATTTATGCTCTGACATCAGTGCAGCTTTCGATATAAATTAGTTCTGATACTAACATTGAGGTTGAGGTTTCTGCCACTGCGATGTCACACTCCCTGCCTTGCAGGAGTAGACTTTATTCTTCTTCTAGTCCGCCGCAGAGACTTCAAGCAAGCTGCTCATTATGTACTTAGAATTTTGCCCCAACACCGCCGGGTATTTCTTATTTTTTTTTTAGCATGTCATACCAGACGTTCAGCCATTCTTGTCTGGCACGTGGTGTCAGGATTAACCGGGTCATGTTATGAACGTTCCTGACTTGACCCTTATATATTTCTTACGAGGCCAAGTGGCTATCTCGACACTCAACCGGGCACGGATGGACAGTGTGCTCGGGAGTGGGGAAAGCGTGCTAGGGAGTGGCCTAACCAGGATTTGAACTCGGGAACATTCGCTCCAGAATCTGGTGCTGATCTCACTGCGCCACCAGCCGGCCTGGAATTTCTTAATTCCAGTGGTGATGTCCCCACTGTTAGTGGACCATGTCTGACTGATGCTCTCAGGCTGATAGTCCTTGACCAGACAGAGGAGGCTGATGCCTTGGTCAGATTCTGTGTTGCAGGAAGGAGTGATGTAGACTGATGGTGCAGACTTGACCTCTGAAATGGAAAGAAATTCACAGGCGGTTCTCTGAATAAATGCATTACTGGCAGAGAAAGGAGACGTTTTATAAAGCAGTAATTTTCAAAATTATTCACCTCATGAAACAAAGCTGATATCACTTTAACACTCAGCTGTGAGTCTGTGTCGCTGAGGTAGGAGGGTGTGGATCAATCCCACAGTGGCAACTTGGACTCACAATCCAGGCCAACACTTCAGTGCAGGACTGAGGCAGTGACCCAATGTCCGATTGGTGGAATTTCAGCCAAAATACCAAAGTGACAATCTGTCTCTCCTCCAAATACAATTCCTGATTCTGAGAAGTCTGTTAGCACTTGATCAATGAAGTTTACAAAAAAAGTAAGATTTAGAAGTATCTTATGGAATAATTCTGATGTGTTCAGTGTTGCTGTTGATGAGAGGAGTGATTGGTGTGGATATAGTGGTACCCAGTCTCCAGCACCATGTGTGCAGTATAGTGGAGGTTGGGAAATGGACTCTGCTTCTGAAATTCAACTCAACAGACTACATGATGCAGCTGACACTGCCTCACATATTTACCGTGTGTGACTGAGCAAGAATTCCAACCCCACTGAGTCTGTGGAAACTACTGGCTAACTGGGAGGGAATGGTAACTTGCATCAGAAAGGACAGAGGAACTGTGGAAATACATTAGCCCAGACTCTGTGGAGAAGTGTCGGCCAACACAACCGACAGTGACGATGAGATTCCTGGGGAGATGGAGAATTCTCAAAGTGTTGTTAGATGTAGGTGATATTCTCACTGAACGACCAGCCCAGAGAGGAAATGCAGGTTGTAGCAATTCCCAACCACTTAAGGTGTGAAATACACTTGAAAGCACTGTTTCTTAATTCATTTCACAGGAAAAGGAGACGTGTTGACTTACTAAGGTAGGTAAAGGTGCGAAGATCAATTAGCTAATTGACCAATTGACAGCTTTGACAGGTGGATATGTGGTTTGACCAGTTGTCAGAATTACCTTGAACAGTGTTGTGGACGGGGTTTGTTCTGACCCACTGACGTGACATCATTCACCTCATGATTGACACTGTCAATGACAGATTGTTGCTGGTGGATGAGGTTAAAATCACCCAAAAAGACTGTGTGGACACAGCAGGAGCTCTGGGAGTAGGAGACTAGCGGGAGGGTATGTGTTAGACAGTGTGAATTGCAGTAGATGAGGGCTTTGTTGCCCAACAGTAAGATGGTCAACAGACACACACAGGCTTCAGATTGATTCTGCTATTGGAAGGGCAGCAAATTCAACATTTGGAGTGGAAGTGCAGTGGTGGGAAGGTCACAATTTCATTCAGGGGCAAAATAATGAAATATTCACTTCACAGTCATCACTCTGGGACAAAAGGCATAAAATATTGAAACCTGGGTTTCAAATAGAATGAATATAAATCAATAACTATCTCAAGTAGATAGGAATCGATATAATGTAACTGGTCAGTAATGACAGCTGCATTGTTTTGAACCATTTCAAGGTGACACTGGGGACTGTGAACTCAGAATATTTGCCTTCCTGAGTAAACACAGGTGATTCAGGTTGACAGGACAGGCAGAGCAGAGAAATGGTCCCTTTCTCATTCCTTTCAGACTGGGCCTGAAACAACCAGTGAAATGCTGACGTCAGACTCCCCATCGGGGACACAACTTCTGTCAAACAGTGGGACAAGCTGACCTGTGCTGTGATTGAAGTGTCACAGGAGAGAAAGCACAGGGCACGGTGCCAGCCGGACCATGTCCACACAGACCGGGCTGAATGGTGCTGGTTCAAACCTACTGGGACTCTCCCCACACTCCTAACACTGGGAAAGGTGGGACCTCACTGGGTTTCTGGATGCTGGCGGCTTGTGTTGAGGTGTATCAGGGCCTCAGCATTAAATAGCCTCAGACAACACCCTGCTGGGACTCTGGGTCCAGAACACCCTGATGGGAGGGCTTTGTCTTGTGTTAATGCTGTCATGTAATTTAACAGGTTCAAAATGACTTGGAAACATTAAAGTTAATGTAAATTCCTGTGGCAACAATTAACTTTGCATATTTTGTTTAAAATAATAAATCTGAAATGCATTAAAACATAATAATCAGACAGAAATCATTCCTGGATAAATCCCTTCCCAAGGCCCAGAATCCCCAGTCAGATGAATGGAAAATGTGATCCTTTGTCAGGTCCGGCCTGTGAGGGAAACGTGGAGGTGGATTTCCCAGTGTTACCCTGGGAATTCCAGCAGGACCTGGTGCCATGTGGTAGTGTGTGGTCACTGCTCTGGAGGCATATGTCACTCAGTAAATCCTGGGTTACAGTGGTCTGTGGAACTGTGAGATTGACTCCAGTGTAAGTGACTGAACACTAGTTGTCTCCTTCAGACTGCCAGGCACAACCAGCACCATTTCACCCACACTATCCTCAGCTTCCCAGGTAGACAGTACCTCAGGAAAGGGCTGGTCAGCTGTAGTCTGAGGAGCCTTACTGCTCTTTATCAGTGTCAACCCCTGACAGCAGGGGAATTGCTGGACCAAAGACTAGGGACCATATGGATGGCCTATAACTAACTAGTGTTTGTCTATTCATCTACTGCATAGTCAGAATTCAGCTGAGGACTTCTCAGTGGTGGGGAGCTTTAGGAATTGTAGGCTGAAAGTGACCATTCCCTTCCAACATCACCCAAACGGACGAGATTGTCATGTCGTAGTTCAGTTTGTGGGAACAAGATGCAGACAAGTTGGAGGTTTAGTCCCCCACATGAAGTGACACACTGCAGAAGTACTTGCTGGGTTGGAAAAGGCTCTGGGATGTTCTGGGGTTGTAGAAGTCAATGAAAAACAGATTGTTTTCTTGAAAATAAATTCTGTAAAATAACACTGGAAACAGCGTAGTTGCCAGAAATCAGACTGACGGAGTCTGGTGAAAGGTCACTGATGTGAAACATTCACTCTGCTTCTCACCCACAGATGGTCCCTGAGCTGCTCAGTGTCGGCAGTGCAGGAGGCACAATAATGTCAGTCGGTGAGATTTGCAGCTGAGGATCTTTTACATCCCGGGACCAGCAGGTGGTAAGTACAGTTCTGTCTGGATCAGTGTTCCTCTGGGTCTTTGTAAAAACACCCAACGAACTGACTGCAGGGTGCTGGGGTGAAGAGAGGAACTGGATCTGGGTGGGTCACAGGGTGCGGGGGTGAAGAGGGGAACTGGATCTGAGTGGGTCACAGGGTGCTGGGGTGAAGAGGGGAACTGGATCTGGGTGTGTCACAGGGTGCTGGGGTGAAGAGGGGAACTGGATCTGGGTGGATCACAGGGTACTGGGGTGAAGAGGGGAACTGGATCTGGATGGGTCACAGGGTGCTGGGGTGAAGAGGAGAACTGGATCTGGGTGGATCACAGGGTGCTGGGGTGAAGAGGGGAACTGGATCTGGGTGGATCAGCTCAGAAGAAATTTGCAATGAAATAACACTTGGGAATTTGTACGAAATGATTGCCCAGAATCAGCAGATTGGGGGAGACTCAGTCTGATTTTAGTCTGTATTGTACTAAGTGGATAGAATATCGGGTAGTATGAACGAAAGGTGGGCAGTTTTATTTATTCATCCTTTGGGATCTGGGCTTTGCCGGTAAAGTCTGAATGAATTACGCATCTGAGCTGCTATTCAGAGGGCATTTGGAGACAAACACATTGATGGATCAGGAGTCATAAATAGGCTCGAAGGGTCAGGATGACAGATCTCCTTCCCTGAGGGACATCAGTAAAACTGAAGGGTCATCATTACCAATGATTGGATTTAAAAACAATACCAATTATTAAAATCTTGGAAATCCGACCACAGATCCAAATCTGTATTATGAACTGAGTATAAATTTGTCAATTTTGTTATGGTGGTATCCGTGGACTGTTCATCCATCCCTCTGCACTACTCATTTGCTTTGATGTACTGTCCTGTTTCCAATCACTCCAAATCCAACCTTGTGCCTGTCCATTGGATCACTGTGTCCACGGTGTCCTGGACAATATTTCTCCTTCAATAACATCACCAGAACAGACTGTCTGATCGTTCTCGCCTTGCAGTTTGTGGATTCTGCTGTATGCAGAGTGGCTCCACATTCCCGACTCTACAACAGGGCTGTACTTTGAAACAACTTCATTGCCTGTGAAGACCTCGGGGGCACCATGAAAGGTGCTCTGTAAATGTCAGCACTTTATCTCACAACCACTTTTACTGAATCACCAGCAACACTGGTTAACGTAGGAAAACACTTGTTAAACAAACCCAGTCGGGGGATGGAGGAGGACAAGAAATTAGATGAGTTGCTCTGTCTGTGAACTAAGAATAAACAGTTCATTTGAACAGTAAAGTTCAACTCGTGTCCCGTGAGTGTGTGATGGGACAGGTTGGGGGAAGCTTCACTCTGTGTCTAATCTCTGCTGCCCCTGTCCTGGGAGGGATGGGACAGTGCAGAAGGATCTTTGTATCTAATCCGTGGCTGCCAGGACAGGACATGGGAGCTGTGATCTGCATTTAACTCATGCTCTGTGCACTCTGGGGTGCTTGTTGGAATCCCTTTGAGGAAGAATTTCCCAGATTTACAAGATAAATACTGATTCCATTGAATGATAGAGCAGAGAGTGAGGCCGTTCATCCTATTGTTTCTGTGCTTCATTTAGCTGAGCAAACCCAATAGACCCATTGGTCTCTCTGCTCTTCCCTGTATCCCTACAAAAGGCGGATCTCATCCTGTTCCCTCTCCACACTCACTATTGGCCATCACCATCATTCAGGCAGTGTGTCCCAGATCACAAACCTTCATCAACAAACCTTCCCTTAAATGCTCCCCTATTACACATTATTGAATTGAACGCTTCCCTCCCCACCCCACCTGCACCACTCCCCACTCCCCCACCCAACAATGCAAGGCTGCCCGGAACGTGTGAAGGAATTGAGATTTCAGTTCCCCGCCTTACCTTTCCTGCACCACTTCCCCACTGCCTTCCCAACTCCAAAAATCTTCCCCACAGTACCCCACCTCCTCGCCCATCAGGGAATAAAACTAAAACCTCAATTCCATCAATTAATCCTGGGATATCGCCGATACTTTTGCTGTATCCCAGGACGGACCTCATGCCGGACATTACATGATGGGACTGACACCCACCTGTACCCTGGGGATATTGAGACATCAACCAGATCATACATGTGTACACCGTTCCCTCAGATTATGTCTGAATCCCATTACCTTCAACATGAAAGCAGCCGACAGTAAAACCCAATCCCAGTAATTTGACACCGAACAGATCCATTGTTGTCACTGACAGGGAACAAGTTCAACTGCACTGAAACGCTCAGCCCCTGAACGTGGCTTCAGTCGGTGCTGAGGATCAGAAGCCAGACTTGAACCAAACACTGAGCTCACTCAGCACAATCGGCCGGTGTCAAGGCACAGTCTGGTGACAAGATCCGACCCCATTCCCCTGAGCCTGTTCCCGGTCTGTGGACAGTGCACTGGTGGGTGGGGTGTGTACCCTTGTACTGTTACTGTGCTCTAGAGAAACCCGCCGGTTCGGGGAGATTCATGTACTTTCTCTAAATATCAACATGATCCCTGTCCGGACCGGGAGCAGCCGCTTCCAGGATTTCCATCCCAAACTCTGTCCTTGTCTCTTGTTGGCGTGTGAGTAAAGGCATTTTCACAATTTCCCTGTCTGCGGACACCGGCTCCCGCCATCCCCCAGAATCAGAGTCAAATCCTTTTGGGCTTTTAATTGTCCAGAAATGGGCATTTGCGCCCAGCAGTCCGAGTAAGGCTTCAGGGATTTGACTCTGGGAAGCAGCAATGCGGAATCCGTGGAGACAGACTGCGCTGCAGACACTCCTTTGTCGGGACCAATTTCTGTTCAGCTCCCCATCACCGTGCTCCCACCCTCTCGCACAGTAATAGGTGGCCGTGTCGTCCAGTCTCAGGTTGTTCATTTGCAGATAGACGGTGCTGCTGTCCTTGGAAACAGTGAACCGGCTCTGGACTCCAGGCGCGTTGTACTTGTTACCACCACTCGATATGTCTGCCAGCCACTCCAGCCCTTTCCCGGAGACCTGTCTCACCCAGTCCATGCTATAGCTGCCGAGGCTGAACCCACTGACCGCACAGTCAGTCTGTGAGAATGTCCGGGCTTTACCACAAGCTGACTCGGGCTGTGTCAGCACGACGGCGGACCGCACGCCTGTCAATAAAAAAGAGCAGAAATTAATAAAATGTTCCACGGTCAGGGGTTCACAAAGCCTCTGAGAAACAGCCGGTCCCGGTTGAGCGACAAGCGGCGGGACACCCACCTGCCAGACAAGACAAGGGAAGACAGAAATAAGGCACGACCCCCATCGCCCTGAACACTGAGCCGGACTTGGACACTTTGAGATCGGCGGCTTCAGCTCAGGCCGGCTTTGTCCGGAGTCGCAGTGAGCGCTGTTTAGATAGGGACGTGGGCTGTGAGTGAGAGAGGGAGCCGCGGTTTGAACAGGCTCTCACACACTGAAACCAGAGGCGCAGCTTCCTGTCCCCACCCACAGCAGCGATTTCAATTCCCCAAAAGATGTTTGTCTCTGCAACAGGCGGCAGGTCAGCGGCAGTGACCAGATCCGGATTAAAGATCGGTCACTCTCTGTTCGATTCATCAATTTCAGCGATGAACAGTTTGTTTAAACTGAAACACACAGAATCCCAGCGAGAGAGAATGAGAGACACCAGTCAGTGGACAGATATCCCCCGGGAGACAGGGACTGAGAGACCAGTCAATGGACAGATATTCTCCTTAGAGACATAGGCTGAGACTGTCTTTGCAGGAAAATGTATGAAGCAACAAAAAGAGTTACCACACAATCTTCTCACTGCTCCCACACCACAAGAATCAATGCTAAACAGCGATTCCTGGTGGAAATGGGTGGAATTTACACTTATAAGGTATTTTCTCTTTCAGGGACTTGGCACCATGAATTTCAGTGCCAAGCCCTCAGCAGTTCTCCCCACAAAATCTTTTTAACCTGTTTCAGTGTGATACTGGTTGAGGGATCAATGTCGGAACAGATAGTGGAGAACTTTCCAAACCTTTTATGTCCACCTGACACAACAACCCCACCATGGCACCAGTCAAAATAGTGAAGCTTCTTTTTACCCCCAAGAGGACCACAATCTTGTCAAAGAGTATCGTGGCTTGTGTGCCTCAGTGAACCAGAGATCTATGTTGGCTTACATCGGGGTCTTGTGCTTTAACTCTAGGTAGGGTCACCCATGCCAAACATGTTAAAGGATAGAGACTGAACAAAGAACGGTTCACCGTTCCTCCAGGTTTGGAGTTTCAGGTCAGGGTTAGTGAACCTGACTTATTATAAAGAAAATTGTAATTGTTACGAGATGCTCCCAACTGTGCCAGCTTCCAGGATTTAGACTCTCCAACTCTCTGGAGCACAGATAGCCGGTAGCAGCCCCTTTAAGGTTCAGGATGATCCCGCTAATTGATAATCATGTTTTGGGCACCAAGAATTGAGTATGAAAGAACACCTGAACTGATGTTCAGTGCTCAATGGTAAACCCTACTAGTGATATTGTCTAGCATTCGTTTTGTGCTCAGACCTGGATCCAGTTTGATACCGTGTCTCGATCTTTGTTTCGGATACTCCAGCATTTGGGTCCAAAGCATCTTCATCAAAGACTCTTGTCGCAATTACGGAAACAGCAATGAAGAATCCTTCTACATCTGAGTGTGATAGTGTTCCCTAGTCACCACCCGGGACTTGCATGGCTGACAGGAGTGAAAACAGAGAGGAAACTATGGGTATGGTGAAGGGAGCCATGAACTTTGCCAAGACCAAGACCAAAAATGTTTTTTGGAATTGTCAAACCATGTACAACACTGTCAAGCTAGCACAAATAACTACGGTAATGTGTCATTACAGCCAACGTACACTGGCATCAGTGAAAGCAGATGGTCAGGGTCTGGCAGACTAAAGGCAGCAGCTGGTGCAGCAGTTTTATATTCAGGAAGGGAAGATGGTCAACGTCATGATGGATTAGCTGTCATTTTGAAGAAAGGCATTGAGAAGTGCCCAGTGGAATGAAAACCAATCAACAGTCGGCTGGTGAGAGTCAGGCTGAGAGTGAAGCAAGTGAACATGACTGTGATCCAGTGTTATGCTCCAAATAACAATAGTGACATTGAAGAATAGGATATCTTCTACAAATGGTGGAGTTAGAGTTAACACCACGCCGTGACATAATCATCATCATTGGAGATCTAAATGGCAAAGTGGGAAATAACAACTCACACTTCATTAGGGCCATGGATACGCAAGGATATAGGATGATCAATAACAATGGTGTTAAGTCTGGTGGAATTCTGTGCCATGAACAATCTGGTCACAGGAGAGACCCTCTTTCCACACCATGAAATAAACAAACTGACATGGAGCTTACCCAATGGATGTGACAAGATCCAGATTGACCATTTGATGATAAATGGTATGTGGAGACGATCCTTGCAGGGTGTAAAGGTGAAGAGAGGAGCAGATACAGGAAGTAATCATCACCTTGCTGTAGCAGTGATGAAACTCATGCTGAGAAGCACTGGGACCACAGCACATGTACAAAGATGTTTTGATGTTGAGAAACTTAAGAACATCAGTGTGAGATCTGCCGTCACCATTCAGCTTAAGGAGGGCTTTCAGACATTGGCGGGGATGTGTCAGTGGACAAGATCAACACGATGTAGAAACAGATTGCATCAGTGTTCAACAAGAGCAGCGAGGCTTGTCTACATTACAGCGCTGGAAAAAATAACAAAGCATGGATACAGCAGGAAACATGGACAGACTTAGAAGAAAGATGGAAAATTAGGAAGAAAATGTTCAATGCAAAGTCAACACGAATTAAGGTGAAACTTTAATTGGCATTCACTGAAGCTAGCAAGAAAGTGAAGAGCTTCTAAGAGTGGATAAGAGAGTCTACATAGAAGACCTTGCACTGGCGGCCACAAGAGCGCCAGTCGATGTGATCAGGAAAATATATACAAGATTTCAAAACTGGTATGTGGAATGTTCCAAGCCAGATCCAGTAGCCCCATGAGAGGCAAGAAGGGTCTGCTTTTGACAAGAGAATGGAGCACGATGGACAGGGTATTTCAGAAATTTACTGAGTAGACGCAGAGGACCTCTGGAAGGCCCCCTGTTCAGATTAAGTCAAGCCACATCTCCGACAGGAAGCTGAGAAGGAAATATCCCAATATCACTGTCCAGTTTCACCCACCTGTCAAGAATGAGAATATGAAATGTGTTTCTAGTAAATCAACAGCTGCACACAGAGATCCTGTTCAAATTTATCCCGTGCACTGAGTGTCAGAAGGAGGTTGTTCAGCCCTTCCGTCTATTCCCTCCAAAGCTGACCTATGTCCGATCTCCATTTACCCTCCTTGGCTCATATTTTAATAATTGAACTCAAACAAAATTCTATTAATTTTGAAATTTCAACTGACACCTCCTCCCACCGCCCCTCACCCCAGTCTTGACCAGTTCCCAGGAAGAGATCCAGATTTCCAGTGCCCTGTATATCCTGAAGTAACAGATTCTTTGTGTTATTCTTCTGCACCATTCTTGAAAGTTTTTAAACTCCCCAATTACACTGGCCTTCAATTTTCCACACTTCGGGGAACAAGAGACCAGACCTAATATTCTATCCTAGTCCCACTAGCACTTCACTGGCCCTGGTCCACACAACCCCTTCTCCAAGGGGTGATGCCAAGAATCACAGCCAGTGCTTCAGATGTGGTCTAATTAGAACATAGAATACAGCACATTACAGGCCCTTCAGCCCACAATGTTGTGCCAACCCTTAAACCCTGCCTCCTATATAGCCCCCCACCTTAAATTCCACCACGCACCTGTCTAGTAGTCTCTTAAACTTCACGAATGTGCCTGCTTCCACCACTGACTCAGGCAGTGCATTCCATGCACCAACCACTCTCTGAGTAAAAAGCCTTCCCCCTTGAACTTCTCACCCCTTACCTTAAAGCCATGTCCTCTTGTATTGAGCAGTGGTGCCCTGGGGAAGAGGCGCTGGCTATCCACTCTATCTATTCCTCTTATTATCTTGTACACCTCTATCATGTCTCCTCTCATCCTCCTTCTCTCCGAAGAGTAAAGCCCTAGCTCCCTTAATCTCTGATCATATTGCATACTCTGTAAACCAGGCAGAATCCTGGTAAATCTCCTCTGTACCCTTTCCAATGCTCCCACATCCTTCCTATAGTGAGGTGACCAGAACTCCAATTGTGGCCTAACCAGAGTTTTATAGAGCTGCATCATTACATCGCGACTCTTAAACTCTATCCCTCGACTTATGAAAGCTAACATCCTATAAGCTTTCTTAACAACCCTATCTACCTGTGAGGCGACTTTCAGGGATCTGTGGACATGTACCCCCAGATCCCTCTGCTCCTCCACACTACCAAGTATCCTGCCATTTACTTTGTACTCTGCCTTGGAGTTCGTCCTTCCAAAGTATACCACCTCACACTTCCCCGGGTTGAACTCCATCTGCCACTTCTCAGCCCACTTCTGCATCCTATCAATGTCTGTCTGCAATCTTTGACAACCCTCTACACTATCTACAACACCACCAACCTTTCTGTCATTTGCAAACTTGCCAACCCACCCCTCCACCCCCACATCCAGGTCGTTAATAAAAACCACGAAAAGTAGAGGTCCCAGAGCAGATCCTTGTCGGACACCACTAGTCACAATCCTCCAATCTGAATGTACTCCCTCCACCACAACCCTCTGCCTTCTGCAGGCAAGCCAATTCTGAATCCACCTGGCCAAACTTCCCTGGATCCCATGCCTTCTGACTTCCTGTACAAGCCTACCATGTGGAACCTTATCAAATGCCTTCCTAAAATCCATATAGATCACATCCCCTGCATTACCCTCATGTATATGCCTGGTCACCTCCCCAAAGAACTCCATCAGGACTGTTGGACATGATCTGCCCTTCACAAAGCCATGAAATCTCTACTCCACAGTAGTGTAATTTCCACCCCTCTGTATCCCTGTTTTCCCCATTAACTGCAGCACATTAAGACCTTTAGCTTAAATTCATCCTTAGGATTAATTAGAACCCAAACCTGCCAGTGGTCTCTCATCTTTCACATTCCCTCTCTGTCCGCTGGGATTGGTCATTCCCTTATGGAATCTGAGTCAGTCAGCTGACACAGCAGAAACAAGACCTGTCCAAACAACAACCTCTGTGACTGTGGGCAGTTTACCTCCTTATGTTTCTCACCACCCCTGAGTATTTTCATACGTACCTGCCTCGACCTAAAGAGAGTGGGAGAAGGACATGGTGAAGGAAAGGAAACTCAATAGATTTTGTTTCTCTCCCGTGACTCTGGTAATACACAGAGTTAAATGAAACGTACAGCACAGCAGCAGATTCAGACCAATTATTTCATGCCATTGTTTATTTTCTGCAGGAACCTCCAGTCACTCCATCTTTGTGCATCTGGGTTAACTTCCTCTTCTGTTCCCTTTCACAACATTCACTTCTGTGGGAGAGATCTATATTCTCCCATCCTCTGGATGAATAATCCAAGTTGGATGATTAGTGATTATTTACAATAGTTTTAATCCCCCTGAAGACTTTCTCCTCCAACCTATCAGGTATTTTTCTCATCTGTGAGGTGGAAATATGCTTTACCCTTCAACCTTCTCATGACCCGCCTTTCCAGGGTGTATATGAGCATCTAAACCTCTCACATATTACTAATGAGTCCAACAATGTCCCCCTTTTTTCACAGGAAAGAGCCCAAAAGTCAAATCCAGTACATTCCAGCATCAAGGAGGCAGTGTCCCTGCTGGGAGAATTCCATGGGACTGGGTAAGAGGAGAGTACAGATTGCTTTTTGTCCAAGTTGAAGCACAGGTTTTCATGCCTGCATTAATCTGGGTGAAAATTCATGAACCCTCAGTTCTGGTTGCTCCATTGTAAGGATGTGGTGGATTTGGAGAGGATGTAAAAGATGTTCACAAGCATGTTGTCTGGATTAGAGAATATTAGCTGTAAGGAGAGGTTGAACAATCTTTGACTGTTTATTCTGGAGCGTAGGCTGAGAGGCAACCTGATAGAGGCTTATAAAAGTATGAGAGTTATTGACAGGGTCGACAGTCAGAGTCATTTTTCCAGGTTAAAATGTCATTTCCAAAAGGACAGAGATTTAAGGTGAGGGGTATAACATTCAAAGGAGATTTGTGGGTTGTATTTTTACACACAGAGTGATAGGTGCCTGGAATGCACTGGCAGGAGTGGGGTGAATCAGCATGATAGGACAGTTGAGATACATTTGAAAAAGCACATGACCATTCAGGATATGGAGGGATATGGATTCTATGCAGATAGTTCGGTTTAGATTAATTTGGCGTTGTGGTTGTCACAGTCATCATGGGCTGAAGGGCCTGTTCCTGTGCTCTGCTGTTCTGTGTTGTAGGTTTACTTGAAGCTCAGTAACATTTGTGATTAATAGCTGACAGATGTCTGAAACCCTGTGATAACATTAACACTCAGTCCTTACACTTCCTCTCAGGTTTCACAGGCAGGTTTAATTTGAGCAGGGGGCCCTCCCAGTGGAGCTGTGTTACTAAAAAGAATAAACACACTGCTTTACATATGGAAATACAATTCTAACGTTGTGCTTTGCACCAGCCTACGTTTATCACACAGAATGAGACAAAATGAATCGAAACCGAAGGGCAAAATATGCAGAGACAGCAAGACCCTCTCTTCATTACAGAGCATTTGTCTCGTGTCAGAAACAGGCTCACTGTAATGATGATTGACTGTTACTGATTGATTTATTGATTATGTTATGGGAATGAGCAGTTCAAATGTAGGTATACCTGCACTTTATGTTCTGAAGCAGTTGGGAAACTCCCACCAACAACTGAAAGTGTGTTTGCTCAGACTGAGCACAGAAGCTCATCCTGATGACTGTAGTTCAGGTGATCAGATGATTGTGAATTGGCAGCAATAAAGTGGAAAATAAGGAGAAACTAAAAGATGCCACGGACTGCCTTGTCAATGTTCCATCGATGGGCAGAATCTCGGTGTGACATGCTGGAGCTCACGTTTGTTGATGAGAATGAAGGCTGCCCGGTGAATCAACTTTAGACTGAAACAGCAACACAGACAACAATCTCCGTGGGAGCTGGGGGGGTGGGGGCGATGTTATCAGTGGCCTGGAAACTCTCAGGCCCTGAAGATCAGGGATAATCAACTTGCGTATTCAGAGAGAATCGATAATCTGTCATTGCAACATTGTCAGATAATGAGGTCTGCAATTATAGGTATCTATTAAACCTTTCTTTCTGTCATCTGGACAATAAAATGTGTAGTTTTATTCCTATAAGAGCCTTGGGCCAGTAGATTGCTATTTGATTTTTGTGATTACCTTGAATAAAATAACATCACCTGAATTGGATTTGTGTCTCTTTAAACTCTGATTGATAGATCTCACAATACCTGCAAATAACTGTCCTGAGGAGGGTAGTGTGATGGTACTACCTTATTATTTGGGGAATTTTGACCTTTCAGGTGTTGGATTGGACTGTATAATTGTTATTTGGCTTGTAGTTTAACTTTCTTATGTTTGTTTGTTTTTAAATAATTACCTACATAGATGTAACAGTGGGTTGCCATTCCATGCATCTCCTGGAAACTCCCAATTTCAGTGGCAGGTATCACATTGCTTGAATAGGGACTATCTCACTGATTAATTTAAGCAGTGGGATTTGAATGGAATGTCCGCTACCAGTTTTCAACAGTTATAAGCAATGGGTTTTAATGCCCCTTCTTGACCTCTGAAGAACTCTTCATCAGGACATCAGGACCCAACACAAGTTTAAGTTTTGATCAACAAATCCATCAGACAGGCTGGGGAATCCAGCATTTGGGGTGGCATGGTAGTGGTGAAGTATGTAAAAGGTTAACACCGTCAGTTAAGCATAGCAGGCTGTTTTCTCTGAAAGAACCGTTGATGATCGACAGATGTGCCATTCAATGCTGATCAATATTTCTTCTCGAAGTTAGCCAGCTGGTGTTTCAGGGTCCTTGTCCTTGTGCAATTATGTGCAGAGATAAGACCAGCCTGTTCTGTGTATGAGACCTTATGCCTATTCTGTAATTTGTCTTTCGGGAATGTCATGTAGTAGATAAGTTTGGCTCCAGCCTGTCTTGTGTGGGGGTATCTGAATGAATATACTCATGTTGTAAGGGGAATTGTGAGTTAGTTGGTGGACTGTTCCTGTTTGGGCGACTAACTGAGTAAGCCCTGGGTGCTTTGAATAAAGAATTTGTACTTATACTGTCTCTGAGTGACTTTATGCAGATTCCACTTCCACAGTAGTGTAGTGGTTAGCAGAATGCTTTCCAGTGCAGGTGACCTGGGGTTCAATTCCTGTCACTGCCTGTAAGGAATTTGTAATTTCTCCCCGAGAATGTGTGGGTTTCCACCGGGTACTCCAGTTTCCTCTCACAGTCCAAAGACAAACCGGTTGGTACTTTAATTAGTCATTGTAAATTGTCCTGTGATTAGACTAGGATTAAATCAGGATTCCTGGGCAGTGTGGCTCGAAGGGCCAGAAGGGCCTATTCCATGCTTTATGTCAGTAAATAAATGAATTAAATAATTTACATGGACTTTACTGACCTTTTGTCAGGAATTCATTCTGAAATGATTCGTGAGTTTCCTCTCACTCTCCTCCATATGGGAGTCCACTCTACTGTCAATTACTCTATCTGAGGAGCTTCCTTAACGAAGTCCACAGATTCATTCTAATGAATTTAAACCTGCAGTACTGTCTTTCTCTTCCTCTTTAATTTAAATCTATCTTATGGATGTCATTTCCATTCCCTTCACTCCTCCATCTCTCTATGTCTGATGTCTCATTGAGCCAGGAAATTGTGGTGCAAACCATTTCAGCACATCATCCCGTTGGACTGAGGCATTGCTTCCAGATTCCTCCTCTGACCAGACATTTCCTTACCTGCCATTCCCTCTCCTTCTATGATCTGACATCTGATTTATGCCCTGATGGGTCATCCCACACAGCAGTATCCAAAGAGGTGTACTTGTTGCTGAGGAGAATGGCTACAGCGGAACCTTGCAATGACTGCTGAATCCCCTTACCTCTTCTGTTGGTCACCCATCTACTGTGTGAAGCCCATACTCTGGGTGTGACCACCTCTTCAATAGTCTCATCTATAATGTCTTCAGCCTCCTGGATGATCCTGAGTACATCCAACTCCAGCTCCAGTGGAGTATTACACTGGGGTAAAGGAAATTACAGAGTCATGAGAGAGGAGTTAGCCAACGTTGAATGGAAGGGGACACTAACAGAGATGATGGCAGAGGAGCAATGACAAGTATTCTGGAGGCAGGATGACATTCCATGGCTGACAAGGGAAGTCAAAGACAAAGTATAAACAAAAGAAAGGGCCTATAATAGAGCAACAACTAGTGGGGAGTTAGAGGATTGGGATGCTTTTCAAAACCAACAGAAGGCAACTAAAAAAGCTGTAGGGAGAGAAGAGATGAAATATGAAGGTCAGCTCGCCAATAATATCAAAGGGGATACCAAAAGGTTTTTCAGATATATGAAGTGCAAAAGTGAGGCGAGAGTAGATATCGGACTGCTGGAAAATAACACTGGAGAGGTAGTAATGGGGGAACAAGGAAATGGTGGATGAATTGAATAGATATTTTCCATCAGTCTTCACTGTGGAACACGCTCACAGTTTGCCGGAGGTTTGAGAGTGTCATGGGGCATAAGGGAGAAGGTGCTTGGGAAGCTGAAAGGTCTGAAGGTAAATCAGCCACCTGGACTAGATGGACTACACCCTAGATTTCTGAAAGAGGCAGCTGAAGAGATTGTGGAGATATTAAGAATAAGTTTTCGAGAATCACTAGATTCTGACATGGTTCTAGAGGACTGGAAAGTTGAAAATGTCATTCCACTCTTCAACAAGGGAAAGAGGCAGAAGAAAGCATATTATAGATCAGTTAGCCTGACCTGAGTGACTGGGAAGCTGTTGGAGATGATTGTTGAGAATGAAGTTTCAGGGTCCTTGGAGTCACATGAGAATTAAACGGGAGGAGCAGATGGCAGCCCAGCGCAGCGCGCGCAGCTGTCTGGTGAAATGATATCGTATTTGTAAGTAGGATGCCGTGCACAATCCTGATTTGATGGAGACAGACGTTGGAAGGCACAGAGGAACATATGGAGAAATTTCTGAAATGCTCGGTTCGCTGCCGCTGCTACTGTGCGATCGAGAATCTCTGGAGGGAAGGCCCCAAAATCCCGGCTTTGCCTGCTGCTGGCGACCGTGGCTGGGGTCGAAGCGTTCGGCAGAGGTGGTGCTCGGTACTCGGTGTTGGAGGGCTGATCGGAGCTCGAAGTTTTCGGATGACTCAGCGTTGGACTGTGGTCAGGCATGGCAGGGAGAGTTTTCTTCCTTTTCCCATCTGTGTGAGATGTGGGACTTTCGAGAGACTTTGAACTTTTTTACTGTGGCATGGCCTGTTCTTCATCAAGTTATGGTCTTGTTGCACTGTTGTAACTATATGTTAAAATTATGTGGTTTTTGTTAGTTTTTCAGTCTTGGTCTGTCCTGTGTTTCTGTGATATCACACCGGAGGAATATTGTATCATTTCTTAATGCATGCATTACTAAATGACAATAAAAGAGGATTGCGTGTCCTCATGATCTAATCTAATCTAAATGGCCAAGTCAACATGGTTTCCTTCAGGGGAAATCTTGTCTGACAAACCCATTGGAATTCTTTGAGGAAATAACAAGCAGGATAGACGAAGGAGAGCTGGTGGATATTATGTGCTTGGATTTTTAAAAAGCCTTTGACAAGATGCCACACATGAGGATGCTTAACAAGATAAGAGCCCATGTTATTACAGGAAAGATACTAGCATGGATAGAGCATTGGCTGAATGGCAGGAGGGAAAGAGCAGGAATAAAGGGAACCTTTTCTGATTGGCTGCCGGTGACTAATGGTGTTCCACAGGGGTCAGTATTGGGACCGCTTCTTTTTACATTTGGATGACAGAATTGATGGCTTTTTGGTCAAGTTTGCGGACAATATGAAGAAAGGTGAAGGGGCAGGTGTTGTTGAGGAAGCAGGTAGGCTGCAGAAGGACTTAGATTAGTGAATGGACAAACAAATGTCAGATGGAATATACTGTTGGGAAGTGTATAGTCATGCACCTTGGTAGAAGGAATAAAAGCGTAAACTATTTTTAAACGGGGAGAATACCCAAAAATCCAAGATGCAAAGGGACTTAGGAGTTCTCGTGCAGAATTCCCTGAAGTTTAAATTGTAGCTCAGTGGTGAGGAAAACAAATGCAATGTTACCATTCATTTCAGAGGACTAGAATATAAAAACAAGGATGTAATTCTGGGTTTTTATAAGGCATTGGTGTAGTCTCACTCGGAGAGTTGAGAGCAGCTTTGGGCCCCTTATCTAAGTAAGGATGTGTTGACATTGGGCAGAGTTCAAAGGAGGTTCATGAAAATGACTCTGGGATTGAAAGGCTAATCATATTTGGAGCATTTGATCGCTCTGGGCCTGTACTTGCTGGAATTTAGAAGAATGAGGGGGATCTCATTGAAACCTATCAAATGTTGAAAGGCCTAGATAAGAATGCATGTGCAGAGAATGTTCCCCACGGTGGGGGAGTCTAGGACCAAAGGGCACAACTTCAGAATAGAGGGACGCCCTTTTAAAACAGAGATGAGGAACAATTTGTTTAGCCTAAGGGTGGTGAATCTGTAGAATTAGTTTTCACATGCAGTTATGGAGGCCAGGTCACTGAGTGTATTTAAAATGGTGGTTGATAAATTCTTGATAAGTCAGGGTGTAAAAGATTATGGGGAGAAGGTAAGAGAATGGGGTTGAGAGGGAAATGGATCAGCCATGATCAAGTAGCGGAACAGACCCAATCAGCTGAATGGCCAAGTTCTGCTCCAATATCTTATGGTCTATATGGTCACTGAAAGTGGAGTCACATGTAGACAGGGTGGTGAAGAAGACTGTTGGTATTGTGTGTAAAAATTGGGAGTACATGGTGGGATTGTACAAGGTGCTGGTGAGATTGCATATGGGGTATTGTGTTCAGTTTTTATTCGTCCTGCTGGTGAAAAGATGTTATTAATCTGGAAAGAGTGCAGAAAAGATTTACAGGGATGTTGCCATGACTGAGTTAAAGGGAGAAGCTGTCTAAACTAAGACTTTCCTTGGGGTGAATATACAGATTGCAGAACATATAATTTATTTACAGTTACTGAGGGGAGTCAAAATAACAGTGAGATGGATGTCTTTCTGCTACTGTACTTGATTATTAAATCTCTAGCAACCTCCAGCTTAGATCTGGTGAAAAGCTCTGGCTTGCAGGAGACCGAGTGGAGATTTTGTAGAGATGCAAAAAATGAAGAGGGAAATGGATAGGAAAAGTTCCCACAAAATGCTGTCAATGTGACGAGCTTGGATGGGCATCTTGGTCAGCATGGACGAGTTGGGCCGAAGGGCCTGTTTGCCTGATCCTTGACTCTCTGACTCTCCAAATGCAAGTGCAATTTACCGTGGGCAATTAACCTACCAACAATCCTGTAGGATGTGGAAGAAAGACATATTTCAATGTGACATATTCATCTGAAAAGCTCCGGCAGACTCAGGAACTCCCGATGGTCTGGAATCCTCCTGTGCACTGTTTTACCCACATCCTCCACCCTCTCAGTCTGACTGATACACTGACACCCAGTGGCTGTTGGTTGGTATTACAACAATCAGTTTGTTGTAATATTTGGAGGTGTTCCTCTGACCCCAGTGGTTACAGTTTATCACTGCAAGGTAACAAATGCTTCCCGTCAAATTGTCTTCAATCCAGACACAAGAGTCTGTAAATGCTGGGATCTGGAGCTGCACACAATCTACTGGAGGAACTCAGCGGGTTGAGCAGCATCGGTGGACAGAAGCTGTGGAATCCCTGAATGAGGACAGTCCATGAGCATCTGGGTAACAACAGACAGAATGAAATTACCTAAGTAAAGAAAACCTGCTGATGTTGAAAATCAGAAGGAAAAACTCTTGGAAGCACTGGACAGGCAATATAGATTGTACATCAGTGGTGGCGGGAAAGAAATGGAGTGTTGGTGATTAGACTATATACATCTCCAAATATGCCAACTTATGTATGTCAGTCAATGATCATCAAAACAACTGTAAAATAGCAAAAGCAGAGTCCAATGAACAAGAGCTCAAATCAAGCTCTATTGAAGATACTGTATAAATGCAAATTATTGCAAGGTAATGATATATTAACAGAAAAAGCCAGCGAGGGAAAGCAGGGATTGTATAAAATGTCCCATCAGTGAGAAACTGATGAAAGAAAACCCTCTCCTTTCCCTGTCTGTCACTTTCAATGTGACAAATTCATCTGAAGAGCTCCTGTAGTCTCAGACCCTTCTGGCACAATGGAATCCTCCTGTGCATTGTTTCACCCACACCGTCCAGCAGTGTCTCTGTGCCTGACTGTTACACTGACACTCAAGAGACTATTACTGCAGCCAGTTTAACTGAAGGCTCAGGATCTGGAGGTGGTCCTCTGACCCCTAGTGGGTGTAGTTAGTATTGCAGGGTAACAAATTGTTTGAATCACGAGGAAATCTGCAGATGCTGAAATTTCAAGCAACACACATCAAAGTTGCTGGTGAACGCAGCAGGCCAGGCAGCATCTCCAGGAAGAGGTACAGCCGACGTTTCGGGCCGAGACCCTTTGTCAGGACTAACTGAAAGAACAGATAGTAAGAGATTTGAAAGTGGGAGGGGGAGATCCGAAATGAACTTCTCACCCTCTGAAACTTTTTGATGATTTTAAGTTCCCTGGCCCCCACCGCTTTATTTTCACCATGGATGTCCAGTCCCTATATACTTTCATCCCCCATCAGGAAGGTCTCAAAGCTCTCCACTTCTTTTTGGATTCCAGACCTAACCAGTTCCCCTCTACCACCACTGTGCTCTGTCTAGCGGAATTAGTCCTTACTCTTAATAATTTCTCCTTTGGCTCCTCCCACTTCCTCCAAACTAAAGGTGTAGCTATGGGCACCCGTATGGGTCCTAGCTATGCCTGCCTTTTTGTTGGCTTTGGAACAATCTATGTTCCAAACCTAGTCTGGTATCTGTCCCCCACTTTTCCTTCACTACATCGACGACTGCATTGGCGCTGCTTCCTGCACGCATGCTGAGCTCATTGACTTCATTAACTTTGCCTCCAACTTTCACCCTGCCCTCAAGTTTACCTGGTCCACTTCCGACACCTCCCTCCCCTTTCTAGATCTTTCTGTCTCTATCTCTGGAGACAGCTTATCTACTGATGTCTACTATAAGCCTACTGACTCTCACAGCTATCTGGACTATTCTTCTTCTCACCCTGTCTCTTGCAAAAATGCCATTCCCTTCTCACAATTTCTCTGTCTCCGCCGCATCTGCTCTCAGGATGAGACTTTTCATTCTAGGATGAGGGTGATGTCCTCCTTTTTTAAAGAAAGGGGCTTCCCTTCCTCCACCAACAACTCTGCTCTCAAACGCATCTCCCCCATTTCACACACATCTGCTCTCACTCCATCCTCCTACCACCCCACTAGGAATAGGGTTCCCCATGTCCTCACCTACCATCCCACCAGCCTCCGGGTCCAACATATTATTCTCCGTAACTTCCGCCACCTCCAACGGGATCCCACCACTAAGCACATCTTTCCCTCCTCCCCTCTCTCTGCTTTCCACAGGGATCGCTCCCTACGCGACTCCCTTGTCCATTTGTCCCCCCCATCCCTCCCCACCAATCTCCCTCCTGGCACTTATTCTTGTAAGCGGAACAAGTGCTACACATGCCCTTACACTTCCTCCCCCCGGACAGTCCTTCCAGGTGAGGTGACACTTCACCTGTGAGTCAGCTGGGGTGATATACTGCGTCCGCTGCTCCCGATGTGGCCTTCTATATATTGGCGAGACCCGATGCAGACTGGGAGATCATTTCGCTGAACACCTACGCTCCGTCCGCCAGAGAAAGCAGGATCTCCCAGTGACCACACATTTTAATTCCACGCCCCATTCCCATTCTGATATGTCTATCCACGGCCTCCTCCACTGTAAAGATGAAGCCACACTTAGGTTGGAGGAACAACACCTTATATTCCGTCTGGGTAGCCTCTAACCTGATGGCATGAACATTGACTTCTCTAACTTCCGCTAATACCCCACCTCCCCCTCGTACCCCATCTGTTATTTATATATAAACACATTCTTTTTCTCTCTCTCTCCTTTTTCTCCTTCTCTCCCTCTTACTATACCCCTTGCCCACCCTCTGGGCTTGTTTTCCCCCCCTCCCCCTTTTCTTTCTCCCTAGGCCTCCCATGATCCTGTCACATCCCTTTTGCCAATCAACTTTCCAGCTCTTGGCTCCATCCCTCTCCCTCCTGTCTTCTCCTATCATTTTGGATCTCTCCTTCCCCCTCTCACTTTCAAATCTCTTACCATCTCTTCTTTCAGTTAGTCCTGACGAAGGGTCTCGGTCCGAAACGTCGACTGTACCTCTTCCTAGAGATGCTGCCTGGCCTGCTGCTTTCACCAGCATCTTTTATGTGAAGTGTTCGAATCAAATTGCCTTCAGACAAAATTGGCATCTGAACTCCAACAGGAAGAATGAAATCATCACTGAAAGACAACTAACTGCACATGTTGCAAATAAGAGATAGAAACTACTGAAATTACAGGACAGGCAGTATCTGTGCATAGAAACAAACTAATATCACAAGCCTTTCACCAGAGCTGTTGAAATTAGACATTTTAAGGTTGAAAACTAAGTACAGTATCAGAAAAAAATCCACCTCACTCTAATGTCCGCTCTCCACGATGACCAAGAGACCATGGCACTGCTGCTTGATCTCCCTTAAAATTTGCTTGTCAGAACTAAACAATTCCCCTGGGGTCATGTTGGGGTTGGGGAGTTTGGAAAGAATGATGTGTATGAGAGGATCTGGGTAGATCAGGATGACAGAGAAAAGGGGACAGAGGAGGAGAAGTTGACCTGAAATTGGAGAATTCAATATTTGGGATATCGGACTGTAGGTAACTCAAGTGGAATATGAGGTTCTATTCCACTGGCTTGCTTTTAGCCTCTCTGTTGCACTGAATGATGCCAAGACCAGATGGCTTGATGTGGCAATGGCCAGAGGAATTAAAATGGCTGCAAGTGGGAGCTATCGATGGCCATTGTGTCTGGAGTGCAGGTGTTTGTTAAAGTGGTTCCCTAGTCGCTACTTGTGTCACCTTGAGAGCAACAACGGATGAGGTGCCTGGAAATCTGAGCCTCACTGGAAAGACTGTTTCGGTGATTGAATGGTGGTGAGGAGGTATAGCGGCAGGTGTTACACCATCATCAATTGTAGGGGAAATTCCTGTTGAAGTCGAGTTATCAACAAACCAGTGAATCACAGAGAGGGTGGTCCCCGTGGAAAGTAAGTTGGTGGGCAGGGGATGATGTAACTAATGGTGGGATCACATTGTAGCTTTTGGAAATGTCAGTGAATGAATTACTGGATGTGAAGGCTGGAGGGATGAAAGGCGAGGAAGCTCACTCCCTATTCTGTCTGAGGGAGATGGATTCAATGTAGAATTGTTGTAAGAGGAGATGTGGGTCAGGTCTCTATCAACCACAGCATGAGAGCGCGTTGAAAGTTGCTGTTCCTTCTGAAAAGACGACATTCCAGATGTCCTGCTTTGGAAGGCCACTTCTCGAGAACAGATGCAGCAGAGACAGAGAAACTGAGAGAAAGGAATGGCATCCTTACATGAATGAATTTGAGAGCAAGTGTTGTCCTGATAGTTATGGGAGTCAGTGGTTTTGTAGTATTCTAAATGGACCAAGAAAGGGGAAGTTGGTGCCGGAAATGGTCCAAGTGAATCTGAAGTTTTTGAGGGAAATGGGCAATCAACATTTTGGATGAAGGCTCTTCACCTTAACTGGAAGTGTAGAACAGAGATCACCAGTATAAAGAGGTGAGAGAGTGGGCTGGGACAAGAGCTAGTTATCTTTGTATCTCCTTTAGTGAAGTGAGGTCCCAGACTTCTGCAAAATTGCTAAATGTTTTTCTTTGTATAAGGACAATCTGTTTCTCTGGATCACTTACCCATACTCTCTATTACCATTGCAAAGTCAGAGCTACAGTGCCTCAAAAAATTTTATTCACAGCAAATTATAGGTCATGAGCCTCCCATGAAATGTAGGAAAATGATGGGAGAAGATTCTCAGGGACAGGATTGACTCACTTTTGGTGAGTATGGACATATGAGGAACCATCAGCCAGGCTTTGTGCATCAGAATTCCTGCCTTATGAACAACTGAGATTTTTTTGGGAGGTGATGAAGCTGATTGATGATGACAGGGAAATGGATGTTGTCTACATGGGCTTTAGTAAAGGATTCAACATGGTCACTCATGCTTGACTTATCCAGAAGATTCAGACACTTGGGACCCATGGAGACATGGGAGATTAGAGTTAAAATTGTCTTAAAACAAACTGCTGGAGAAACTGAACAGGTTTGACAACACCACTGTGGGGAATGTACAGTTGATACTGCAGGTCAAGATCCTGCATCTGGGCTGCAAGAGTAGAGGGCAGACAGAGCAAGAGCTGGTTAGTGATACGTGAATCCAACTGAGGACTGGTACAAGGCAGGTGGAGGGAACAATAGGGTGTACATGATGAAATCTGATAGGAATGGAAGGTAAAACCAAATAAGGGAGATGGGTGGGCAGATAAGAAAGTTGGGGGGGCGGGGAGTGAACTCAGTAGCAGAAGTGTGAGAGTGATGACAATTGGAGTAGGTGCAAGAGGGGATGGACACAGTGTGATCAAGAGTTGGCAGTGGTGTCACTGGCTGGATGAGTATAGGAGGATCTGGGTAGACCTGGAGGCCATAGAAAGGGACAGAAGTGGCTATATTAACTGAAATTTGAGAATTCAATGTTTATGCCGTTGAACTGTAGAATTTTTCTACCTAGGCATCTGTTTTATAACCTAATTCTGCATATATCCTATCTCCCTCTCTCTCTTTCTCCCTCCTTCCTTCTATGCACGTATGATTTATCTACCTCTACAATCTTTGCATTTTCATGCTAATTAGTGTCTAACACTGCTGACTAAATGAAGTGACATGAAGCAGTTTGCAACAGCAGGACTGCAAATCCAAGTCATCTGTCTCTCACCATTTCTCCGTGTTTTATCGGCTGATTGCAATCTTGTTGAAGGATGTGTGTTTTATGGATCAGCTTTTCAGAGCTGGGAAAAACAGAAACATGGAACGATTCTGGGAGAAGACACCAGTGCTGACAGCATAAAAGGTTGAAACTATGGCTGCAGTGGAGGGTGCAGGAGACATAGAAATGGGCAAGGGATCTGAGTTGAGGATAACAGTTGTAGTAAAAAGAGAACTTGTACTTTTGCAGCATCTTACTCAATCTCAGGACACCAACAGGACTTCATAGTCAAACACAGTTTTCTTTCTGAAGTCTCTTGCAGGATCAGAACAAGAAGGAATGACACTTTTCCCTCCCTGAATGGCAGAGTGGACCTGATAGATTATAACAATTCAGTGGTTTCACATCATCATTTTCCACAATTTATGGCATTTGAATTCCAGGTTACTTTAATGTACCAAAGCTAATTGTCCCCAGGTATGGTGGGTTTTTAAGCTGTTTCTGTAGATCACTTACCCGCACTCTCAATTACTGTTGCAAAGTCAAAACTACAAAGCATTAAAAAATTTTATTCACAGCAAATTCAAACTAACTGGAAAAACATCCAACAGTGAACTGTTATTTGCAGCCTAACGAACAAAGCCACCCACTGGTGAGGGGTTAACATACACACACTGAAGGATCAGTCCAGGTACACTGTGAAAGTCTGCAGTACCCTAGCAAGTTGCACAGAATCCCCTCACTTGACCTGATGGAGAGTATCCTGAGGAGGAAGCCCAAGAAATTCAAATCTCTCAGGGAATGGAGGCACACAACCTGTTTGTAATCCTGACAAATCATTAAGCAACACACACAAAATGCTGGAGAAACTCAACAGGTCACGCCCATTGATGCTGCCAGGTACTCACTACTCTCAGTGTAAAGTTAACCCTCAGATCTCTTATTAATCTCTGCCCTCTTATCTTCTATTAGTACCCTCCCAAGTTGGACTCCCAACCCTGAGGAAAAGCCTATGACCATCCACCATTCCGTACCCCTCATGATTTTACAAACTTCTGAGGTTGTCCCACATTCTCCTGTGCTCCAGATAATAATGAACCAGTATGGCTTACCTTGCCCTATAACTCAGGCCCTCTAGTCCAGGCAGCATCCTTGTACATCTCTTCTGTACCATTTCCAGCCTGACAATGCCTTTCCTATATCAGAGTAACCAAAACCGTACACAATACTCTAAGTGTGACCTCAACAAATAACGTAACTGCCACATAATCTCCCCACTCCTGAACTCCATGCCCTGACTGGTGAAGGCCAGCATGCTAAACACATTCTTCACCACCCACCCTGTCATCTCCTCACAAACTCCATCAGCACAGTTGCACCACAAGGCTGTGTGCTTAGCCCTCTGCTCTACTCGCTTTATACTCAGCATAACTTCAATGCCATATTTAAGTTTGCTGATGACTCCACTGTCGTAGACTGAATCAAGTGTGGTGATAAATCAGCATATAGGGGAGAGATTGAAAATCTGGCTGAGTGGTGCAACAACCACCACCTATCACTCCATGTCAACAAAGTCAAGGAGAGTATTTGCATTCAGGAGGAGGAAACCAGAAGTCCAAGAGTCCTCATCAGGGGATCAGAGGTGGAGAAGTTCAGCAATTTTAAATTCCTCAGTGTCAGTGTCATTATGAAGGCGGCATGGCAGCGTCTCCACTTTCTTAGCAGTTTGCAAAGATTTGTCATTTCATTGAAAATGTTGACAAATTTCTATAGATGTGTGGTGGAGAGTATATTGACTGGTTGCATTATAGCCTAGTATGAAAACACCAATCCCCTTGAATGGAAAAGCCCAGTCCATTATGGGTAAAGCCCTCCCTACCATTGAGCACATATACAAGGAGTGCTGTCGCAGGAAAGCAGCCTCCATCATTGAGGACCAATACACCCAGACGATGTTCTCTCCTCAGAAAAGAGGTGCAGGAATCTCAGGATCCGCACCACCAGGTTCAGGAATAGTTATTAACACTCAACCATCAGACTCTTGAATCAGCGAGGATATCTTCACTTAACTTCTCTTGCCCCATCACTGAACTGTTCCCTAAACTTTGGCCTGACTTTCAAGGACTCTTAATGTTCTCAATACTTATTGCTTATTCATTATTATATTTTTTATTATTTTTTTTCCTTTCAGTATTTGCACACTTGTTGTCTTTTGCACATTGGTTGTTCGTCTGTCCTGTTGGATGCAGTCTTTCATGGATTATGTTTTGTTTCTTGTACTTACAGTGATTACCTGCAAGAAAATGAATCTCTGGTTGCTAATTCTGACATGTCTGTACTTTGATAATAAATTTACTTTGTACTTTGAACTTGTGTGGCTGATTTCAGTGAACTGTGTACTTGGACTTGCAGGTCCCTTTTCCACAATACTCATCAGCGCCCTGTATGTCCTTCCCTGTTTGACCGTCAAAAAATGCATTACCTCACTTTGCAATTCCTTAGCCCGTCTCCCTAACAGATCAGGATCTTTTTGCAAATCAAAGTAATTTGCTTCACTATCAACAAGACCCCTTCATTTAGTATCATCAGCAAACTTAAACTGTGCCTTATATATATTCACATTCCAAATAATTTACACCAATCATGAATAACAGAGGTCACAACACTGACTAATCACTATCCTCCAGTCAGAGAATCGATCTTCAACCACCACCCTTTGCTTCCTCTCATCATTAAGTACACAGGTGATCATGATGGTCTCTCAAAAGACAGTCTCCCCATAGTCAACCTTTTACTGTTAAGGTAGCTGCAGAACCTCTGTCTGAAACTTGCCTGCCAGGTCTATCACCTACCCTCTTTTTGTCCTCCTGCTTTCCCTCTTAAGCCTGGTCTTAAAATTTTTATATTCATCAAAGGATTCATTCACACCCAGCTGCCTAAACACATTGTACAGTTCCTTCTTTTCTTTATCATAGTCTTGGTATCTTTTGCCAGCCAGGTTTTCCTGAACTGGGTGTGTCTACCATTCACACTAACAGAAACATGCTGCCCCCTGGACTCTCGATATCATTTTAAAATCTCCCACTTGCCAAATATTTCTTTATCTTTATCTTGTCAGCCTTGGTGCAGTTAAGGACTTTACTATTTGGACCTAGCCAATAAAAAAATGATAAATCCTATGGTTCTTTCTTTCTTTTCGATTACTATTTTAAAATTGGAATTCTAGAACTGTGGTCACTAGACTCCCCAACTTATACTTCAGTTACCCCACCTTTTGCCGAAGAGAAGGTTCAGTGGTACTCCTTCCCAAATACGGTCCTCTATATAAGGTATAAGGGAACTGTCTTGGACACTCCACACAAATTCTTTCCTCATCCAGGCCCTTTGCACTCGGGGTGACCCAGGTGACACCAGGAAATGTGATATTTCCTTTGAGCACTTCTCTACTATTCTCACAATTTCTCCATATGCCTGCTCCTCCAGTTCCCACTGACTACTGGGGAATCTGTAATTAGCCAGACCAGGGTGACTATCCTCTTCTTATTTCTAAGTTCTACCCAAATGCCCTTGCAAGATGACCCCTCAAGAATGTCCTAAGCACTGCTGTTATGTCCTCTGTTTTCAAAGGACAATATCCTCTCCAGTCTTATCTGTCCTCTTGCCCTGTATCAGTATCCCTGAACACTGAGCTGCCCTTCTCTCAGCCACATTTCTGTTATGGTCACAATATTCCAGTTACTAGAAGCAATCAACACTCCTCTCATTTCATCCATCCTACCTGTTAAGATAAGTGTAGGTGTAACCCTCAGGCTCAGCCAGCATGTGTTCATCCAGGGGAAGACAGCTTCTGGCCCTGCCAAACTAAGAAATCTCATTTGTGTGGATGTTGTGTGATGTGTCGCCCAGTTACAAATCCACACCGCAAAATTTCAGATAGTACATCATATGCAATTAAATGATTTAACTTTATAAATCTTAATCTGAATACAGGGTTAGTATAGAAAATAAAAAGAAAAAAGGTCCATTTTAAGGAAAAAGTCAAAAGTACACGTTGGAGCTCACTGAACCATTGACCTCCTCTGGGCGTCGCTGACCTTCGGACCCCCCGCTCCCAGTCCACTCCATCCAGCGGTCTACCAGCTTTCTCCACACGTATCTTCCTTCTTCCTCACTCACCGACAAGAGACCGCAAAAATCCCTCTTCCAGACCCACCAGAAAGAACAACATTCCTCTCATTGGATAGCCCCACATTCCAAAGCCCTGTTATCTCCAGTCATAACCCAAACATTGCTGCTACAGAGAAACCAGTAGATTAGCAGTGAAACATTACAGAGAGGCCATTATGTTAGCAGTGAAACCTTATAGCGTGTTACATATGGAACTAGATTCGGGCAGGTGGGACTCATCAACCCCGGGACGGCAGCCCACCTAGGAGAAGGAAAACTGATTTTAAACCCCTGCTACCTTGTGGCCGTACCCACCCATGGGTAAGGCTTCGGAACTAAATCCTGAGGAAGAAATCTGGAGCAGGGGACCCGAAGGCAGCTTGATGTTGTTTACAACTTCACTCTGGCAACCTCTGCGACAACACTGGTGCCAAGCTGTATCAGCGCTTGCCCTTCCATAAGATATAGGAGCAGAACTAGGCCATTCAGCCCATCAAGTCTGCTCCACCATTCAATCATGGGCTGATCCAATTCTTATAGTCATCCCCACTCCCCTGTCTTCACCCCATACCCTTTGATGCCCTGGCTAATCGAGAACCTATCTATCTCTGCCTTAAGACTCAGCCTCCACAGCTGCTTGTGGCAACAAATTCCACAGATTTACCACATTCTGACTAAAGTAATTTCTCTGCACCTCAGTTCTAAAAGGACGTCCTTCAATTTTGAAGTCGTGCCCTTTTGTTCTAGAATCCCCTACCATGGGAAATAACTTTTCCATATCTAATCTGTTCAGGCTTTTCAACATTCGGAATATTTCTATCAGATTCCCCCTCATTCTCCTGAACTCCAGGTAATACAGCCCACGAGCTGCCAGACATTCCTCATATGGTAACCCTTTCATTCCTGGAATCAGTTTCATGAATCTTCTCTGAATCCTCTCCAATGTCAGTATACCTTTTCTTAAATAAGGAGCTCCGGAGGGGAAGGCCCCAAATCCTCGGCTTTGCCTATTGCTTGTTGCCGGGGCCGGGGTCGAAGCGCTCGGCAGAGATGGTGCTCAGTGTTGGAGGCTCGAAGTTTTCAGACGGACTCAAGAGTCGGCTGTGGTCAGGTACTTCCAGGGTGCTGCATCGGCAAGTTTGCGGCGCTGGAGGTTCAGGGCAGGAAGAGTTGTTTTCCTCTTCCTTCTACCGCCTGCGTGAGATGATGGGACTTTCGAGAGACTGAGACTTTTTTTTTTTTTTTTACCATGCCCATGGTCTGTTCTTAATCAAATTACGGTATTGCTTTGCACTGTTGTAACCATATATTATAATTATGTGGTTTTTGTCAGTTTTTCAGTTGGTTTGTCTTGTGTTTCTGTGAAATCATTCTGGGGGAACATTGTATCATTTCTTAATGCATGCATTACTAAATGACAATAAAAGAGGACTACGTGTCCTCATAATCTAATCTAAAAATTGAACACAATACTCCAAGTGTGGTCTCACGAGTGCCTTACAGAGCCTCAATATCACATATCTGCTCTTGTATTCCCTTGGACTACATCAGTGATGTGGAGAGGGGGACTTGCTACATGGGCAACAGCTGGTTCTTCAAATCTTCCCACCCAGGCCCTGGAGAGGACACAGTCCATCAGAGGTGTGAATCCATGATCCCCTGGGATCAACAGCTACCTAATATGGAACTAGATATAATGTATATCAGGGGTCTTATCTGCCACTTCATGGTAAACATGCCTATCCTGATTGCTGGGCGAACACGCTTTGGTTGCTGAATATACCCCTGCCTTATCACTGACTTCACTCTCTTATGTCCCACACACCTGCCAATCTAGTTTAAACCCTCACTTGTTGTCACCATATACTACCCCAAGATTCATTTTCTTGAGGCATTCAGAGTAAATACAAAGAGAGACAATCATATCAATGAAAAACCACACACATGCCAGACAAGCAACCGATGAACAAAATACAGCAAATTACAAATAATCTTCTTCTTGTGCCTTGCGCGTTACACGCTTGGGCAATCATGGCACTCCACATCGAATGATCCCTCGCAGCGTCAATGATACCTCGCACACTTAGATCTGTTAGTTCTTTCAGTGTCCACATATTTTCTTTGCCTTCCTCTTCCGCATTTCCCAGGCATACAGCTTTGTAATGTAAAGCATTCTATTTCTCCCTTTCTGATGACATGGTCCAGGAATTTAAGTTTCCTCGCATTTAACGTTCTCATTAAAGATCTTTTTTTATGCGTACATTAGAGTACTAAATAAAAAAACAGAAATAATAACAATAACTATAAATAAATAAGCAAAAATATCAAGAACTTGAGATGAAGAGCCCTTGAAACTAAGAGCATAGGTTGTAGGAACAGTTCAGTGTTGGGGTGAGTGAAGTTATCTCATCTGGTTCAGGAGCCTGATGGGTGAGAATTAATAACTGTTCCAGGACTTAGTGGTGTGGGTCTTGAGTGTCCTGTACCTCCTCCATGAAGAGAACATGACTGGTATGGAGCAGGTCCTTGATGTTGGAGCTGCTTTCCTGAGACAGCACTCTTGTAGACGTGCTCAATGGTGAGGAGGGCTTTACCCACAATGGACCACGTTGTTTCTACTACTTTTTGCAGGCTTTTATGTTCAAAGGTATGTGTTCCCAAAATAGGCCATGATGCAGCCAGTCAGTATTGTGTCCACAGCACAGCTATAGAAGTCTGACAATGTTTTAAGATGACACTGAATTTTCACAGACTTCTCAGTCTTTTCAGTATCCTGTCCTGATGCCCAGTATGCCTGCATGCTCACCCTCTGAGCCTAAGAGCCAGAGACCTGACCAGTTCTGCTAGCCCTTAAAAGAACATCCCCCTCGACAGTATCCAAAGACATGTACCTATTAGTCAGGGGAATGGGTACAGGGGACCTTTGCATTGATTGCCTTCTCCTCTTCCTTCCCCATCTATCTGAAGTGTGTACTTTAGCTGTGTCCATATCAGTAACAGTCTCATCTCTGAACCCCTCAGCTTCCCTAATGATACCAAATACCTGCAGGTCCAGCCCCAGTTCCTTGACCTAGTATGCAAGGATGAACTGCCTACAAATGTAGACCATGAGGCTCCCTGAATTCCCACGTCTGGTAGGAGGAGGATTTCACTATCCTGCATTGACTGAAAAACGAAATAAAACTTTACCTGTGCCTTCTCAGTGAAGCCTTTTTAGAAATCTATTTTCATTCCCCAAATCTGAACCACTTACTCCACCCCTTCATCACAAAACCTCTTGAGTCAAAGCCTCTGCTCTCTTCCAGTCCACTGACTCACTGTCACAATGGCCATTCTGCTTGACCCAAACTTCTTGTATTGGCTGCTGTTAATTAGCTCATAACTAATCAACTATTAACTCACAAATTGTAAACGTTGCACTTTTGGAGCCATTTAAATGAAGCTCACCAGCAAGCCTTGGGACCAACCTCCTTTGGACTCTCAGGCTTCCTGCGCCAAGTCCCAGCTTCTGGTAAGTGAAAATCATCCAATTCCTTTCTGCAATTCATCATGAATGATAACTGAGTGCTCCTCTGTGATCTGTATACCCATGGAGACCAGGTTTGCATGAATACTAGAGATGAATTGTAGGACAGACTCATTGAGTTTGAGGAAGTTTGAAAACATAAAGAATGTAAGAGTGAATAACAGAAAACAGTCAGACATTATCACATTTTCTGCATTGAATTAACAGAAATTAACAGATGCAAAAGAAAACAAGATGAATTATACATCAAAACACAGTGAGAGAGATGTTGGGATTGGGCAGGGACAGTTGATGTACTTCCCTGGTGTTAGCTTTCCACCAAGAGTCTGAAATGGATGGATGCTGTGCTGGGAACACATGTATGTCCACAGTGCTTGGTTGTGGTGAAATGATTGTGAGCCGCCTTGGCCAGAGGTTTAGGATGCTCATTCACAGGTGTTTATAGTTACATCAGAAATCATGTAATCTCCATTTAATGTCTGGCTACCCACCATGCAATCAAAGTCCTGTCTTCAGCTTTAACCAACTCTTTATACTCCACACTAGTCCACCAGTCATACAATGACCTCTCTCAGTTCCACCCACCATGTCTGATTTCTTATCTATACATCAAGCAATCAGAACCTCCCCCAATACCACTCTCCAGAGTCCTTCCTGCACCACACCTACTATCTGGTGCCCCACTCACACTTCACCCACCATCCAGTCCTAACCTGCACACCACACAGACATTGACACAATCACAATCACCATCAAGACTTTCACTCTCATCAATGTGACCAATGTCCCACCATTCATTCCAGCAGACCATGGCCCTATCTACACATCACAGTGTCAAAAGCCAGTCAGCCAGAGCCCAATGCCCATCCCAGTGACACACACAGAATACAGACATAACCAGTCTAATGTCAATTCCACCATTAAACCAGATTCAATCCTCCCTTTCTACTTCCTGAAAGGATTCCATTACATTCTGTTTCCCTGGGTCCACTGTATTTGATCTGATGGTACCTTCATATCACTGTTTACAAGATGACCTTCTTTTCTCTAAAACATGGTTTCTCCTCCACTATAGTTGGCCAAACTCTCAACCATGTCTTTTCCACTTACAGCACTCCAACTCTCACTCCATTATCACCTCCCACTCATCAGCAGGTCCTCAAGCGCCCACAATTCATTAATTATTCTCTGTCATTTCCACCACCTCCCAGGTCATATCATAGAAAGATAAATCTTCCCTCCCCTTCCATGAAACAATCGATCAAGATTATTTCCTCCACAGCTGCTCAATTCACTGTTCAGCACTGATAAGCTGTTACTGTGTAATATTTGCTGTCCTTCTCACAAATGTAGGAGATCAAACAACTTCCTTTTTAACTTGTTCCCATCTCAACTCCCAGAGATGCAAAGGCTCCTTTTAGCTGAGACAGTGTTTCATTTGCACATTTCTGAATTACTGTAGTTGATTCCCTGCTCAAGATGTGGCTTCCTCTACACCCGGGAAACCAGAAACCCAGTAACAACTTTCAAAAATTCTTCATTCAGACACATTCCACTTTGTTCTGACATGCATTCAACACCCCACTCTCATCATCTTTACTATGACAACTCAAGATGAAGCTTGAGGAAAGGCATATCTTCCACCTTGGCAGATTACAGCCCCTGGCTCTGAGAGATGTCAAGACAGTCTCAGATAACCAACCATTCCAGTTTGTGACAGAACCGGCCAGGTCCAATGAAGAACATTCACCAACCTATAATATAAATTCTCTATCTCCACAGATGCTGCCCAACCTACCCTTTTCACTCCTATCACCCTTTTCTATGCCCGGCCATGCTCTGGACATTGGCTATTTCACACACCACCACTCCCATCATGTGCTCTATGACCTGCTCATCCAGCTCAAATTGCTCATACACCCTCTATGCCTGCACCATATTCGTCCACCCACAAACACTGCTCAAACCGCTAAGTTTATCCAGCAGACTACTTGTTGCCCCAGATTCCAGCATCTGCAGTATCCCGTGTCTCCTGCTCACCCTCATGTTGATTCCTTGTTTCTTATTTGTGTTCAGCTGATAGTCTGTGTTCGAGTGAACAGTTAGTTGTTGATGGACTGTAGTGTAGACCATGATCTCTCTTTGGGGGCTTTGCTTTTGTTTGTATGGTGGGTGGTGGGAATGCTGACGCTTTATGCTGGAATAAAAGGGGGGGGTGGGGTGGGAGGGTTGATGCTGCTTATGCGTGGGAGGGGCAAGGAACTTTGGGGCTCATGCTTTTTTTTGTCATTCATTCTTCGGGGGATTCTTCTGTTTCGAGGATGTCTGCAGAGAGTAAGAATTTCAGGTTATACGTTGTATATTTTGTGGTCAGGGGAAAAATACACACGCAGGACAACAAATACTTTTCCGGGTCTTAAATTCCTTTATCTGTTTTAGATGTTTTATTGCAGAAAGAGGGTATCAAAATAAAAACGACAAAATAAATTGAAAGTGTCCGCTATTACAAACTCAGTTTAACTTCAGACCACACCCTTGTAACGTATGCAGTATGAAAATAGCTAAAAAATATCCTAAACCAATACAGTAGAGACAAATCTAAAAAAAAATACAATGTTAGAATCCCACCAAGCCTGTACCTTATGCACAACATCAAAAATATGAATAAATACATCTCATCTCAACTAAGAGATATACTTACATTTGGAACACACGTGCTTAACTTCCAAACACATATAGGCTAGAACGTGAATTGAATTTTCCTTGCTCATGCTACATGAACAGAGATTAACACATTCACATTACTCCATTACATTCACATTTGGTCATGAAACAATAAAGAAAAACAAATAAACTTTTACTAGATATTGCCTTGTAATTGAATTACTAAAAAAAAATAACCTGGTAGGCCAGTTAAGGAACTTAGCAATCACACTATCCAGCACTGACCAATTTACTCACTACATTTGTTACTCACGAAAATTTTTCCTCATCAAACCTGGGAAAAGCATTCAAACGTCGTCCTTTCTAGAACATGGCAACTCTTCGTTCTACTCCACCCATGCAAAATGACACCACCGTTTTCTGCATTGGCAGCTATTTGAGCATAACCAAGCTGAAAATATAAGTGCACTTTAACAATTAAAAGATGCATATTCAACCACTACCTGGTTACATTGTCCCCTGCACACGAGTAAGCGTCCTCGATTACTCATTCACTGCAAAAGTACCTTTAACTCTTTAACTGCTTCTCTGAATAGGACTGAACTTAGACTGGCCAGTATCTGTGACACTGCTGCACGACTTATGGAGGCCACATCTGGAAGTGACCTTGGTTTGTGATGTGGGTTAGAGTGCGGTCTAGCATTTACTCCTTTACTCCTGCGGGATGCTGCAACAGGAAGATTAACAACATCTGACCCTGGATCGGCTGTCACAGGCACAATGGTCTCAGTTCCAGAAGTTTTACTGTCAAGACTAGGATCGGGATTCGGTACACCCTGTTCTGACACATCTTTTCCCAATATCACACCATTCTCTGAATCCTCAGAATCTGATTCATGTCCCGGGGAAGGACTACCCTGAATTACAGGAGCTTTCAGTCTCCTCTGAGGAACTGGGGTGGGAACGCTCTCACAGGGCCCGATGTCTACCCCGTTTACCCTCTTGATAGACCCTCCCTCCAAAGGATCAACAGTGTATGTGTTGTCTAGCACCTCTACCACTCTGTACAGTTGATTTCCAAGCATTCTAGATCTTACTACAGCCTACTGGTCTGTTCCAGAAGTAAACTAGTGCATTTACGTCAATCTGGGGACAATGAATTTTATCCTCCTGTCAGGCAATACGTTCTGCTGCCTTCTGTTCAGAGTATTCTTTTGCTCTGGCATGAGCATCACTCAGTCGTTTCTAGTGAACAGCTGACCAGTCATACCTCCTGTTCACAGACTGTCCTTGCCCCAGCAGAGCATCCACTGGCAAGTGGGGATCAACACCAAACAGTAGGTAATAAGGGGAATATCCAGTGGTTGCATGAAGTGTCACATTGTATGCATACACTAACTCGGGTAAATGCTCTGGGCACCTGTGCTTCTTTTCTAGAGGCAATGTACACAACAAATCATGCATCGTCCTGTTGAAACGCTCACACTGAATGTTGCCAGTAGGGTGATGGGGTATAGTACGACTTTTCTTTACCCCGTACAGTTTGCAAAGCTCATTTATGACCTCACTTTTGAAGTTACAGCCCCGGTCAGAATGCAACCTCTCAGGAATCCCATACTTCATAAACCATTCCCTCAAGAGTACCTTTGCTGTGGTATCTGTCTTTTGATCCCGAGTGGGAATGCTTGGGTGAATTTTGTAAAGGTTGGGGTGTTTCGTTACATCAGATCACTTACATCACTAGTACCAGCTTCAAGAGTTCAAATTTGCCTAACCTCACAGCTTTTAAGACCAGCTGTAACCAGTGACGGATTTAGGGCAGTGCCTTGATTGATCAGACTACAGATCACCACGGATCCGTCAAAGTCAGCAAAGTCAGCTGAGATAGGCTCAGGATCCCCTGCAAATGGCTGCCTAGAGAGGGCATCAGCCATAGTATTACTCTGACCTGGATGGTACTTTGTCTCTCCCTGTTGCTGGTATAAAACAGCTCTTAGTCTGTGACTGCTTGCATCAGTCTCCACTATGAAAGGCTGTGTGAAAGGTCTATCATTGAGAAAAACTGCGCTTCCCGCAAAGCATCAAAACTTTCATCAATCTGCGTGAGCGGGAACACATCCACTTCAGTCTTAGGATTCAGTCTCCGATAGTCTACACACAGCCTTAAGCTACCATCAGCCTTCCATACCAACAACACAGGTGAGGTATATGCACTATTGCTCTCCTGAATCACACCGTTCTTCAACAACTTTGAGATGTGCTCTTTCACTTCACTGTACTGATTGGGCAGAATGCGACAGTACAGCTGTGAAACAGGCTCATCCTCATTAAATGAATCTCATGCTTAATCTCGTTAGTTTACCCAAGGTCTTCATCTTTGAATGCACAGATATCCAGGTACTTAGCCAGTAAAGCTCTTAGCTGAGCTTGTTGTTCTTCACTACCCCCAATGTCGAGTTTGTCAAGAGTTGATTCTAACTTGGGGTTACTATCCTTCTCCTTTACACCAACAGTCACTTGTTCAATGCCAGCTGAGATCCACTGCAATCTTACAGCACCTTCCTGATCGCTATCTATGCATTCTACCTTTGATAGTATACCCAGCTGGATCCTAGGTGAGAGCCATACATCCTCTTGAGAGAGATTTGAAACCTGTACTGGCAGTGTACGGAAACAAGAGTCAATGAGCATGGGAATAAGTTCAAGACCACCCGGTAGAGGGGTGTTATGTAGCTCAAGTACCATCTTATGGTCAGTACCAGCATCTCCAGTGGCTTTCCTAGTCACAATGGTAACCACAGTAGGTATGTGCTCAGTATCTTTTCCCAATACTCGGACTATCACTTTCTTTTCAGTACTGTGCATTTGCACTTTCTGGAAAACATCTCTCCAATCAGAATCCAACTTTCCTTCTAGGGTCATGTCAAATTCAGCGTAGACGAGTTGTCCACATTGGCTTATAATGTTCATACCTGCAATGCATGGGACAGGTTGTTCAGTGTTAACAGAATCCCTGACTACTAGAAAGCCACAACTGGGAATCTTCATGCCCATTGCTTGAACCTCTAGCTCTAGATACCCAAAGTAAGGAATATCAAGACCGTTAGCAGCTGTTAACCTAAGCCAGCCAGCAGTGGACAACATATCCTCATCCTCTCCATTCAAGTATTCTCGAGAGAACTGCTCAGTCATGGTGCTCCCTTGACTACCTGTGCCTAACAGACAATGGGCAGAGACACCCGATATCTTAAGCTCAACAACAGGACATGTTCCTACGGTATGTTGCAACACATGGTCACAGGATGGCTGTACATTATCTGAGTCTGTGCGGTTCCGGCGAATTGCCCGTCTCACAGCAACCTGAGGGGTGGAGGATTCAGGCTCTACATCCTTTGCACTTTGCTTCTGTGGTCAACTATTTGCTACCTGTCCTCCCACCTGACACTTGAAACATATTGGTTGTCCATCCTTTGTGAACCTAGGCTATACCTTAGGTCTAATGCTAGTAGAATGTGCAACACCTCTGGATCACCATCACAGTTCTATGTCCTGGCGTCAGTCCCGAAGTCCCAGCTCGGGCTCAAGGCTCTACCGCAGTCTTGGTGCAATAATATGCTCTCCCTCCGGCTGTCTTGTTCTTCACCACTACTGCATAATGTAGTGTATATTGTTCTGCATACAAAAATCAAAAACCCTCGAAACTGGCTTGGAATTACCCCACTCCTGGTACCAAATTTTGTAGCCTGGAGAAAAATGCACACGCAGGACAACAAATACTTTTTTGGGTCTTAAGTTCCTTTATCTGTTTTAGGTGTTCGGCTGCAGAAAGAGGGTACCAAAATAAAAACGACAAAATAAATTGAAACAGTTCCCACTATTACAAAGTCAGTTTAACTCCAGACCACACCCCTGTAACATATGCAGTACAAAAATAACTGAAACAAAATATATAGAACCAATACTGTAGTGGCAAATATATACAGTATAAAAAAACAAAACAATGTTAGAATCCTACCAGACCTGTACCCTATACACAACATCAAAAATATGAATAAATACATCTCATCTCAACTAAGAGATATACTTACATTTGGTGCACACGTCCTTAACTTCCAAACACAAACAGGCTAGACCTTGAAATGAGTTCTCCTCGCTCACGCTACGTGAACAGAGACTTACACATTCACATTACTCTGTTACATTCATATTCGGTCATGAAACAATAAAGAAAGACAAATAAACTTTTACTGTATATTGCCTTGTAATTGAATTACTAGAACCATAGAACATTAAAGGCCAGAAAACAGCCCTGCTGTGCTGGTCCGATACACGAGGAAGCCAACGAGTTTCACAGCCCTGCCTCTCCCCTTACCCTGCAATGTGTTGTCCCGTTGGCCGCTGATCTCCCCTCCGGTGAGGCCCAGCCTCAGGCTCCTCCACTCA